>NW_026781718.1:0-197310 GCF_030144855.1 Hypanus sabinus | reverse complement strand
ACTTTTCACCATCTCCGCCAGTTTTCTGTTCTGAGTATTAAGTACGTCGTTAATTTTGTATACATGCATACTAAAGGTGTTTCTTAAGTTCTTAAGTCAGAAGTTCGATTTCGGAAATACACACTCCATTCTCCAAGACAGTGCCAACCTGAGTTTCTGCACGAATTCTTTTATTTATGCGGTGACCCAGGCAAATTCAGAAAAGGATTCGAAGAAGGTACTGGAGTATTCCATGCGTATAGTTATCAGCTGTTTTAAAAGATAAAAGTATATATTTTTTCGTTATCTTTAATATATGCTTTATTCTCTTTTCCCTTTTAACACATTGTAATTTAAAGTTTTATTTTATGTATCTGCTGCCGAAAAACTATAAATTTCACGACATAAGTACGGGACCCTGATTATCAGATTGAAAATGTTTGGATGTCATCCTCACATGCACACCGCCACCGGCTTTCAACATAGGCCAGCTTGCAGATACTACGTGTATATCATCCGAGATATGTATACAGATATTGTACAGTTGTGGCCTAAGAACCGATCGTGGGTTTATCCCTGCCTGCTTACGATATCAATGCTAATTTGAGAGTGACTAACTTGTCACCAGTTAAAGCAGCAATCCCGGGTCCTCAACATTCTGCATCGACTCAAGTAGAATTTACTTTGGGGATAGAAGAATCACGGCCTTAAATTGAAATTTTTCTTGAGAATAATTCAAGATCTTACTGTGGACATTGAGAGGGAATGCAACTTCCCTGGCAAAATACACACCTTCACAGTATTGAAATGACAATAGACAATAGACAATAGGCGCAGAAGTAGATCATTCGGCCCCTCGAGTCTGCACCGCCATTCTGAGATCATGGCTGATCATTCACTATCAATACCCAGTCCCTGCTTTGTCCCCATATCCCTTGATTCCCCTATCCATCAGATATCTATCTAGCTCCTTTTTGAAAGCATCCAGAGAATTGGCCTCCACTGTCTTCCGAGGCAGGGCATTCCACATTTCCACAACTCTCTGGGAGAAGAAGCTCTTCCTCAACTCTGTTTTAAATAACTGATCTCTTATTCTCAATCCATTCCCTCCGGTGTTGGACTCCCCCAACATCTGGAACATATTTCCTGCCTCAATCCTATCAAATCCTTTAATTATCTTAAACGTTTCAATCAGATCCCCTCTCAACCTCCTCAATTCCAGCGTGTAGAAGCCCAATCTCTCCAATCTCTCTGCGTAAGACAGCCTTGCCGTCCCAGGAATCAACCTAGTGAATCTACGCTGCACTTCCTCAATTGCCAGAATGTCCTTCCTTAAACCTGGAGACCAAAACTGTACACAATATTCCAGGTGTGGTCTCACCAGGGCCCTGTTCAAATGCAAAAGGACATCCTTGCTCTTGTACTCAATTCCCCTTGTAATAAAGGCCAACATTCCATCTGTCCTCTTCACTGCCTGTTGCACTTGCTCATTCACCTTCATTGACTGATGAACTAGGACTCCTAGGTCTCTTTGCATTTCTCCCTTACCTAACTCTACACCGTTCAGACAATACTCTGCACTCTTGTTCCTGCTTCCAAACTGGATAACTTCACATTTATTCACATTGAATGACATCTGCCAAGTATCTGCCAACTCAAACAGCCTATCCAAGTCTCCCTGTATTCTCCTAACGTCCTCTTCGTATGTCACACTGCCACCCAGTTTAGTATCGTCAGCAAACTTGCTGATATAGTTTTCAATGCCCTCATCTAAATCGTTGACATAAATCGTAAAGAGCTGTGGTCCCAATACAGAGCCCTGTGGTACCCCACTAGTCACCTCCAGCCAGTCCGAGAAACACCCATTCACTGCTACACTTTGCTTTCTATCTGCCAACCAGTTTTCTATCCATGTTGAAACCCTGCCCCCAATGCCATGAGCTCTGATTTTACTCACCAATCTCCTATGTGGCACCTTATCGAATGCCTTCTGAAAATCTAGGTACACAACATCCACTGGCTTACCCTCGTCTAACATCCTTGTTACACCCTCAAAATACTCCAACAGATTAGTCAAGCATGATTTGCCCTTGGTAAATCCATGCTGGCTCGGCCTAATCTTATTACTGCCATCAAGATGTGCCACTATTTCGTCCTTAATAATGGACTCAAGCATCTTCCCCACGACTGACGTTAGGCTAACAGGGCGATAGTTCTCTGTTTTCTCCTTCCCTCCCTTCTTGAAAAGTGGGATAACATTAGCCACTCTCCAATCTTCAGGAACTGATCCTGAATCTAAGGAACATTAGAAAATGATTACCAATGCATCCGCAATTTCCTGAGCCAACTCTTTTAGAACCCTCGGATGCAGGCCATCTGGACCCGGGGATTTATTAGCCTTCAGTCCTACCAGTCTACTCATCACAGTTTCTTTCCTAATGTCAATCTGTCTCAATTCCTCTGATATCTTATGACCCTGGCCCATCCATACATCTGGGAGATTGCTTGTGTCCTCCCTGGTGAAGACAGATCTAAAGTATGCATTAAATTCTGTTGCCATTTCCCTGTTTCCCATAACAATTTCTCCCAATTCATTCTTCAAGGGGCCAACATTGTTCTTAACTATCTTCTTTCTCTTCACACAGCTAAAAAAGCTTTTGCTATCCCCTTTTATATTCCTGGCTAGACTGAGCTCATACCTGATTTTTTTTCTCTCCGTATTGCTTTTTTAGTTAAGATCTGCTGTTCCTTAACACTTTCCCAATCATCTGTATTCCCACTCATCTTAGCCCTGTCATACTTTGTTTTCTTTAATGCTGTACAATCTCTGACTTCCTTTGTCAACCATGGTGGCCCCTTCCCCCTACTTGAATCCTTCCTTCTCATTGGAATGAACTGCTTTTGCATCTTTTGTATTATGCCCAGGAATATCTGCCACTGCTGATCCACTGTCTTTCCTGCCAGGGCATCTGCCCATTTAACTTTGGCCAGCTCTTCCCTCATGGCTCCGTAGTCTCCTTTATTTAATTGCAACACTGACACCTCTGATCTGCCCTTATCCCTCTCAAATTGTAGATAAAAATTTATCATGTTATGATCACTACTTCCTAATGGCTCCTTTACTTCAAGATCACTTATCAATTCCTGTTCATTACACATCACCAAGTCCAAAATAGCCTCGTTCCTGGTTGGCTCAAGTTCACCTGCATGTTGAAATCTCCCATAACGACTGCATTACCTTTAGCACATGCCAATGTTAACTCTCTAATCAACTTGTACCCAATATCAACGCTACTGTTTGGGGGCCTGTACACAACACCCATTAGGGTCTTTTTACCCTTACTGTTCCTCAGCTCAATCCACACAGACTCTACTTCCCCTGTTCCCAAGTCCCCTCTTGCTAAGGACTGTATCTCACTCCTCACCAATAGGGCTACACCACCCCCCTCTTCCCATACTTCTGTCTCTACGATAGCACGTATACCCTGGTACACTCAATTCCCAGGCCTGATCCCCTTGTAGCCATGTCTCCGTTATCCCAACAATATCGTAGTTCCCCATTTTCATCTGAGCTTCAACCGCATCTGTCTTATTTCTGACACTACGCGCATTCAAGTATAGAATTCTTAGCCCATTCCTCCTCTCTTTGCTTAAAACACTGTCTACTGTACCTAACCCAGCTCCTTGAACTTCCAATCGGCTAATTGCTCCCTGAATTTTGATTACCTTCTCAAGATCACCCAAACCTTCTACACATTTAACCCCATGCTCCTTCTGAGCAACCCTCTGGATCTGTATCCCTGCCCCCTGCACATTTAGTTTAAACCCCCCCCCCCCCGAGCAGCACTGGCAAACACTCCCGCAAGAATGTTAGTACCCCTCTGGTTCAGATGTAGACCGTCCCTTCGAAACAGATCCCAAAGTCCCTGGAACAAAGACCAATTATCCAGAAACCTGAACCCTTCCTTACTGCACCATGCTCTCAGCCTCGTACTAATGTGCATAATCATTCTATTCTTCGCCTCACTCGCACGTGGCACACGTAGCAATCCCGAGATTGTCACCCTGGAGGTCCTGCCTTTCAGCTTCACTCCAAACTCCCTGAACTCTCTTAGCAGGACCCCCTCACTCACCTTACCTACATCGATGGTCCCTACATGGACCACTACATCTGGGTTCATGCCCTCGTTCTCAAGAATAGCCTGCACCCGATCTGAGATGTCCCGGACCCTGGCACCAGGGAGGCAACATACCATCCGTGACTCCCTATCTGCCCCACAAAATCTCCTATCTGCCCCCCCTGACTATAGAATCCCCTAAAACTATCGCTCTCTTCTCTTCCCTCCTCCCCTTTCTCGTTGAGGGTTCAACCTCTGTGCCAGAGGCAGGATCACTACAACTCATTCCTGGAAGGTCATCCCCATCAACAGTATCCAGTACGGTATACTTATTGTTAATGTGAATGGCCGCAGGGGTGCTCTGCTCTCTCTGCCTGCTCCCCCTGCCTCTCTGGACCGTCACCCATCTGCCTACATCTTGGTTTTTTTGTGTGACTACCTCCTGATAACTCCTATCTATCTCTGCCTCTGCCTCCCGAATGGTCCGTAGTTCATCCAGCTCCAGCTCCAACTCCCTAACTCAGGCTGATAGGAGCTGCAGCTGGACGCACCTTTTGCAGGTGTGGTCATCAGGGACAACTGTGTTGACCCTGACTTCCCACATACTGCATACGGAGCACACCACTGCTCTGACTGTCTCCCCCATACCTGAACTGAATTAATAGAATAAGTCTAAAAAGCACCGAGCGACCTTACCTTCTTCCCCTCAGCGAGCAATCACACAGGCTTACCGAAGTCCCCTTACGCCGAAGCCCACTTAGCCAAAGCCCGGACTCTGCTCCCACGGACTCCGCTTTTACATGCTTTTACAGTAGATGCTTTTGTAAATGCTTTTACAGTAGAGCAAAGAAATAAAATAGAATCAATGAAATGGTGGTGGTTGCTTTTTGCATTATGGTGAAATATATTAGTGGTAATTTTGTTAACATTCTTCTGAAGAAAGGCATTAATTCCTTAGTGCATTGTTACAGACAGGATGAACTTGAAAAAGGCGGGTACGAATCGACAGATTAAAAATAAAAAGAGGGCGGTGCACAGACTGTCGTTGCTCAGGACATGTTCTCCTTTTTCCTTTGTGGGAATCTGAGGCAGAGTGGTAGTCGGAAGCTTCAGTGATGCCAGAATAAATTTACTGTCAAAAGATGCTGGATGAAAGTTCCAGCTCTGATTTACTGCCCGTCTAATATTAATTTGGTTCCAGTTGGAGCTCAAATGTTCCTGCTGATTGGAGGGTGGCTAATGTTGTCCCACTTTTCAAGAAAGGAGGGAGAGAGAAAGCAGGGAATTACAGACCGATTAGCCTGACGTCAGTGGTGGGAAAGCTGCTGGAGTCAATTATAAAAGAGGAAGTTACAACACATTTGGATAGCAGTAGAAGGATCAGTCCGAGTCAGCATGGATTTATGAAGGGATAATCATGCTTGACTAATCTTCTGGAGATTTTTGAGGATGTAACTATGAAAATGGACAAGGAAGAGCCAGTGGATGTAGTGTACCTGGACTTCCAGAAAGCTTTTGATAAAGTCCCACATTGGAGATTAATCGGCAAAATTAGGGCACATGTTATTGGGGGCAGAGTACTGACATGGATTGAAATGTCTGGCAGATGCAGTTTAATGTGGATAAATGTGAGGTTATCCACTTTGGTGGCAAGAACAGGAAAGCAGATTACTATCTAAATGGAGTCAAGTTAGGTAAAGGCGAAGTACAACGAGGTACAGGTGTTCTTGTACATCAGCTAATGAAAGCAAGCATGCAGGTACAGCAGGCAGTGAAGAAAGCTAATAGCATGCTGGCTTTTCTAACAAGAGGAATTGAGTATAGGAGTAACGAGGACCTTCTGCAGCTGTACAGCGCCCTGGTGAGACCCCACCTGGAGTACGTTGTGCAGTTTTGGTCTCCAAATTTGAGGAACGACATTCTTTCTATTGAGGGAGTGCAGCGTTGGTTTAGAAGGTTAGTGGATTTAAAGGATCGATATGCTGATTTTTTTTCTAATACTATTTGTCATTGATTCTATTTCAGAGGGGCTTCACCACAAGTGTATCTATCTTTGTAGTTGTGCCCTTCTGGAACGTATTACAATATACATTGGTGCCTTTTTACTTAATAGTTGCTAATTCTGCCGGTGAGCGCTAAAAGTCCAGACAAGATTTAATTTACGCTACACAAACAAAATGCTGGAGGATCTCAGCAGACCAGGCAGCATCTATGAAAATAAGTAAACAATCGACATTTTGGACTGAGACCCTTCATCAGGGCTGTCAAAGGGATGAGAAGAAAGGACAAGAAGGTGGGGAGATGGGATAAAAGATGCATGGGGTAGGCAGTAGATGAAAGCGAGACAGGGAGAGGATTCAAATAAAGAGCTGGAAAGCTGATAGGTGAAACAGATAAATGACCGGACAATGAGTAATCTGATCGGAGGGAAGAAGGCAATCAAAGAAAGGGAGGGGAGGAGTGCCTGAGGAAGATCATTGGCAGGTAAGGCGATTTGATTAGAGAGAAAATGGGAATGAGAATGTTGATGAGGGAGGGGACATTGCATGATAAGTCGATTCAGATTTTGAGATTATCAATCAAAAACTTCCTACGTCAATCCTTACAATCCGCATCGCCAATCAGCTTTGAAATTTATGCAGGCATGTATATAGGTATTGGACAGTTGGGGTCGTAGAGCCGATGTCCGAGCCCGTATGAAAAAAATTATTGTGCAATTTGGAATGGTACGGAAAAATCATTCCCGTCTTTGCAGACACGGCTCCTCCGTAAAATACACCAGGCTCTCCATAAAGTGCACCAAGTTCACATCACGGATAACTTCACTTCACTGAAGAAAAAGGCACAGCCGATACATGAGAGCGTTCTTAAAGGCTGTATGAACATCAGGTATTAGAGCACCATACCATCGAACAGGAAGTCCCTACAAAGAATTATGAGAACAGCCGAAAGGATAATAGGGGTTTGTTTACATTCCATCAGTGACTTTTATCGGGACTTTTGCGTACGCAAGGCCCTGAGTGTTATCAAGGATCCTCACATTACTCGTTCAACCATCAGACAAATTTTTTACTTTTCGCTCGTTACTAACATGCAGATAATTGACTCACTGGGGAGTCCCGAGGAAATTATAACAGGTGGAGAAAACCAGAAACTGGAACTATTTGCGCAGAGAATGCACGCCCCAGCAAGAGGACTGCTATATGCCATTTACTATCCTTTTCTTGCCATCATTGGTTTTCCCTGTAAGTTGTGCATCCTCAATCATCTGCTGTACCTTGCTGATAGTGATTCCAGGGATGCTTGAGACCGAATTCCTCTGCTTCGTTTCAGCAGCGCTTGTTGTAATTGTTCAGCAATTACAACTAAGAATCTAGATGGCAAACTTGCTATATTTACAGATCAGTGTCCAGTGTTGATTCTAACTGATATTCTTTGACAACGCTCTGAGCCATTAATGTTTTTAAATGTTGAAATGTTACTGATTTTATCTCAAGAAATAATATGACTTGAATTTATGTGTACACGTTAAATGTCTAACCTTTATTTAATAGTGTAATGTCTGATTTAACATTAGCAGTAATAGATATATAAATGTATCTGTTAACGTGCAATACGCCACGATGCATTATTACAGATCAAGCAATATACCAAGCAAATATAATCTATATATATATTGTGACTGTACGATACTGGAACGCATTACAATTTAACTTTGGTGCCTTTTTAAATAATATTTTAAATATTTGCCAAGCTGCGGTAACATTCTAGACAGTTAGTTTATGCAACACACGCTAAATGCTGGACGATCTGAGAATGCCAAGTAGCATCTACGGAAAGGAATACGCAGTCGACGTTTCGGACCGAGTACCTTCATCAGGACCGGGAACTAAAAGATGAGACGTTAGGTCAAGATGGGAGGAGGGCAGGAAGAAGGTAAGTTGAAGGTGAAACCCAAAGAACGTAGGGGACATGTGAAAGGCACGGAAGCTAATGGATAAAAGAGCTGAAAGGCTAGAGTCGGGGGAATTTGAATGGCGGATAGGAACAGAAAAGAAAGGGGGAGGAGCAGCAGAGGCAGTAGATGGGCAGGTAAGGAGATGATGTGAGAGACGGAACCGGGAATGGGAGGGTTAAGAAATCGATGTTCATGCCATCAGGTTGGTGAAGGTGTTGCTTGAATGTGGCCTCACCGTGGCATTAGAGGCCGCATAAGGTTCAGTTTATGCAGAGCTGACATTGTCAGCTATGTGAGTATTTTAATATCCCACCAGCGAACATGCAATTGAACTACTTTAGAATGGTGATGTTTCTGTTATTTTCTTCAGAAACGTCATTTCCTCATTTAAACCTGAAGATGCGGGTTGTCTGTTTTCTTCGCAGTACCCAGATTAAACGGGATAGAGGGTTCTGCAGTAGAGCACGGACAGCCGTCTCACGATAATACTGGATACAGACATGAAGCAATTTAAATAGATCTGTTCAATATACTTATCAAAGACAGAAAGAAAATAACGGATATGTACACAGATGTAACGCTGATGAACAAAGTATATATGATACTGCGCTATTGGCCATATTAACTGAACTGTTAAGGATAAAACCGTGCTTCCATTTCTCTTAATCGAGGATACAGAACTAAAAATCCAAAACCCTTCCATGGGCCCAGTCGACCCGTTCCTACCTTGTACCGTGCTACAGTTTTAGGAATTACTCGAGTGAATTTTATTTTTACCCTTATAGCTTCATTTATAAAGTCTTCTCATGAATTCCCATCTGTACTGAGACTTCAAACATTCAATCTTGAACCGTTCTTCTTGTTCCCTTTACAACGTGCTTGGCAGCAGTTGTGGTCCTATCACGTGGAAGATGCGGTCTCTCCAAATGCGTCACTTATTACCTGGTGGCAATGGCGGTGACGGATCTGCTGGTCATTGTCACTGCCGTGATTCTGAATCGAATAAACGGTATATTTTTCGTGAACAGTTTGCTCTCCACCACTCCCGCCTGTAGACTCGTCACGGCGCTGATTTATTTCAGCTGTGATTGCTCGTTGTGGTTGACGGTCGCTTTCACGTTCGACCGGTTTGTCGTTATTTGTTGTCTCAAGCTGAAAAGAAGATATTGCAATGAGAAATCTGCCGCTCTAGTTATAACTGTTGTCTGCTTTCTGGCAACCGTGAAGAATGTACTCTATTACATTGTGTTTCGGCCCTTGTATATACTAGATGGCGTGCCCTGGTTTTCTGATTATAAACCAAGTTTCTTCACTGAACCATTCTGGATAGCGTATGATTGGTTGGACCGCCTTTTAATGCCGTGTGTCCCTTTTTTTCTGATCCTGCTGTTCAATGTTCTGACCATTAGACACATTTTGGTATCGAACAGAGTCTGCAGAGGACTTCGGGGTGAGAAAGAGGGGAAGAATCTCGTAGATGCAGACATGGAAAAGCGGCAAAAATCCATGATATTACTTTTCACTATCTCCGCCAGTTTTCTGTTCCTGTGGATTACATATGTCATTAATTTTGTATTTGTGAAGATTAAAGGCGTTTCTTATATATCAGGATTCAATTTCGGGGACCCACGCTACATTCTTCAAGAGAGCTCCAACATGCTTTCAAACCTGAATTTCTGCACGAATTCTTTCATTTACGCTGCAACCCGGGCTAACTTCAGAGAGAAGTTGAAGAGGATATTGAAGTATCCCATGACTGCAGTTACTAGCTGTTTTACTAAGCAAAAATGAATAAATTCTGCTGCCTCTGATTTTTACTTCATTCACTTCTGCTTTTCAATATAGTCTAAATTATAGTTTTTATAGATATGTATTGCAATGCACTGCTGCACCAAATCAAAAAAATTCAAGACAATTTAAACCTGATTCTGAGATGATCAATTCTAAAAACACCTACGTCATCCTCATAATCCATATCGCCAACGGGCTTCGAAAATTTTGCTGGTCTTCGTAAATTAAGCATATATCATTCAAATCTGGGTCACAGTTATTGTACAGTTGGGGTCTTAGAACAACTGTACGAGTTGGTTTTAAGGAAATGGTTGTGGACATTAGGAAGGTCAGAAGGACTGTCCCAGTCTTCGCAGACACGGTTTTTCCATGAAATGCGCATATTTCCTGCGTTTTCACATCATGGACGTCATCAACAGGTCCCTCAGTTTTTCTCTCGGAATAAAATGGCAAACACTCCCCTTAAATAGTATGTTACAGAACAACCAATAAGAGCATTCTGAAAAGCAGCATCTGCAATAGGTATAGGGGCAGCAGACTAGCGGACGGGAAGTCCCTACAAAGGAAAAGTAAGAATTGCCGAGAGTTTAACAGCCGTCTCCCCACCACCCACTACTAACCAATATTGATTGGGAGCGTTGTTTCCGCAGAACGCTCAATATTATCAAGGATTCCTCTCTTCCATCCAGCATCCTCTTTGACATTCTACCACCGGGCAGGAGATTTCCAATGAAAAAAAAAACGGAATGAGAAGGGAAACAGCTTCTTCCTTCGGGCTATTGATTTTTGTACTTACTGCCGCATCGCATTCAAAGTGTCACCAGACAATTTGCATGGTGCCCTACAATATTTAATTTATAACCTTTACTTTGTTTATATATGCATATTTCATTTCGAGATTTAATTCGGAGTGTTTTTAAGTTGTTGTGTGGTATATGTGTGTTGTACATATTACTCTTTACACCATGGGCCGGAGAAATGTTGGCTCATTTGGTTGTATATATCTATATAGTTAAATGACCATAACCTTGACTTGAGTTGGATTATCGCTGCCTGCTGACGGGATCACTACTTTGTTTCTAGTTAAACCAACAATCCCGGGATCTGAACGTTCTGCATCAGCTCATACGGCCAATAACTTTCGGAAGGTAAAACTACAGGTCTTGGTGAAAAATTTCCTGGGAAGGAACTAATACCTAACAACAGGTAATGTCATGCGAATGCGAATTAATATGAGATGGACGTCGCCAAAATTACACACATTCACGGTATTCAAGGACCTTCACAATACAACAATGAAATACAATAGAAACAATGAAAGCTACTCACAAACAGTAGCAGCATAAGAAGACAAACTGTACAAATACCAAAAATATAAGTTAATGGTAAATAAATAAATACATTCATATCTAGATACGCGATAGTGATGGTAAGTATTGGAGGAGATGGCAGCTGAATGCGTAGCTGAGGAGTTGATGCAAGTTGCCGGGTTTTAGATTTTTGGACCATTGGGATCTCTTCTGGGGAAGGTGGGACCTGTACAGACTGGATGGGTTGCACCTGAACTGGAGGGGAAGCAATATCCTTGCTGAAAGGTTTGCTAGCATGGTTCGAGAGAGTTTAAACCAGTTTGCAAGGGGGATGGGACCCGGAGCGATAGAGCAGTGAAAGACGTGCACGGAGTAAAGCCAGATCTAACATATAGAGAGGCTTTGATGAAAGAGCAGCAGAATAAAAGGTATAAAGGTGGTAAGATAGAAGGGTTGAAGTCTGTTTACTTAAATGCAAGAAGCATCAGGAACCAAGGTGATGAACGGAGATCTTGGATACATACATGGAATTATGATGTAGTGGCTATTACGGAGACTTGGCTGCCACCAGGGCAGGAATGGATTCTCAATATTCCTGGATTTCAGTGCTTTAAAAGGGATAAAGAGGGAGGGGAAGTGGAGGAGGGTTGGCATTACTAGTCAGGGATACTATTACAGCCGCAGAAAGGGTGGGTAATGTAGCAGGATCCTCTTTTGAGTCAGCATGGGTGGAAGTCAGGAACAGGAAGGGAGCAGTTACTCTACTGGGGGTATTCTATTGGCCCGCCTGGTAGCAGCAGAGTTACCGAGGAGCAGAATGGGAGGCAGATTTTGGAAATGTGCAAAAATAACAACGTTGTTTTCATGGGTGCCTTTAACTTCCCTAATATTGTTTGGCACTTAACTAGTTCCAAGGGTTTAGATGGGGCAGAGTTTGTTAAGTGCGTCCAGGATGGATTCCCGTCACGGTATGTTGACAGGCCAACTAGGGGGCATGCCATACTAGATCTTGTATTAGGTAACGAACCGGATCAGGTCACAGATCTGTCACTGGGTGAGCATCTGGTGGACAGAAATCACCGCTCGCTGACCTTTAGCATTATCATGAAAAAAGATAGAATCAGAGAGGACAGGAAAATTTTTAATTGGGGAAAGGCAAATTATGAGGCTATAAGACTAGAACTTGCGGGTGTGAACTGGAATGATTTGTTTCATGGAAATGTATTATGGACATGTGGTCGATGTTTAAGGATCTCTTGCAGGATGTTAGGGATAAATTTGTCCCGGTGAGGAAGATAAAGAAAGGTAAGGTGAAGGAACCATGGGTGACAAGTGAAGTGGAAAATCTAGTCAGGTGGAAAAAGGCAGCATACATGAGGTTTAGGAAGCAAGGATCAAATGGGTCTATTGAGGAATATAGGGTAGCAAGAAAGGAGCTTAAGAAGAGGCTGAGAACAGCAAGAAGGGGGGCATGAAAAGGCCTTGGCGAGTAGGGTAAAGGAAAACCCCAAGGCATTCTTCAGTTATGTGAAGAAGAAAAAAGGATGACAAGAGTGAAGCTAGGACCGATTAGAGATAAAAGTGGAAAGATATGTCTGGGGGCTGTGGAAGTGACCGATGACCTCAATGAATACTTCTCTGCGGTATTCACCACTGAGAGGGAACTTGAAGACGGTGAGGACAATATGAGTGAGGTTGATGTTCTGGAGCATATTGATATTAAGTGAAAGGAGGTGTTGGAGTTGTTAAAATACATTAGAACGGATAAGTCCCCGAGGCCTGATAGAATATTCTCCAGGCTGCTCCACGAGGCAAGGCAAGAGATTTCTGAACCTGTGGCTAGGAACTGTATGTCCTTGCTGTCCACGTAAATGGTACCGGAGGATTGGAGGGAGGCGGATGTTGTCCTCTAATTCAATAAAGGTAATAGGGATAGTCCTGGTAATTACAGACCAGTGATCCTTACGTCTGTGGTGGGAAAGCTGTTGGAAAAGATTTTTAGAGATAGGATCTATGGGCATTTAGAGAATCATTGTCTGATCAGGGATAGTCAGCATGACTTTGTGAAGGGCAGATCGTGCCTAACAAGCCTGATAGAGATCTTGAGGAGGTGACCAGGCATATAGATGAGGGCAGTGCAGCGGATGTAATCTGCATGGATTGTAGTAAGGCATTTGACAAGGTTCCACATGGTAGGGTTATTCAGAAAGTCAGAAGGCATGGGATTCAGGGAAGTTTGGCCAGATGGGTTCAGAATTGGCTTGCCTGCAGAAGGCAGAGTGTCATGGTGGAGGGAGTAGATTCAGATTGGAGGGTTGTGACTAGTGGTGTCTCACAAGGATCTGTTCTGGGACCACTACTTCCTGTGATTTTTATTAATGACGTGGATGTAGGGGCAGAAGGGTGGGTTGGCAAGTTTGCAGACGACACAAAGGTTGTTGGTGTTGTAGATCGTGTCGAGGATTGTCGAAGATTGCAGGGAGACATTGATAGATGCAAAAGTGGGCTGAGAAGTGGCAGATCGAGTTCAACTCGGAGAAGTGTGAGGTGGTACATTTTGGAAGGAGAAACTCCAAAGCAGAGTACAAAGTAAATAGCAGGACACTTAGTAGTGTGGAGGAGCAGAGAGATCTGGGGGTACATTTCCACAGATCCCTGAAAGTTACCTCACAGGTAGATAGGGTATTTAAGAAAGCTTATGGGGTGTTAGCTTTCATAAGTCGAGGGATAGAGTTTAAGAGACGCGATGTAATGATGCAGCTCTATAAAACTCTAGTTAGGCCACACTTGGAGTACTGTGTCCAGTTCTGGTCGCCTCACTATAGGAAGGATGTGGAAGCATTGGAAAGGGTACAGATAAGTTTTACCAGGATGCTGCCTGTTTTAGAGAGCATGGATTATGATCAGAGATTAAGGGAACTAGGGCTTTACTCTTTGGAGAGAGGGAGGATGAGAGGAGACATAATAGAGGTGTACAAGGTATTAAGTGGAATAGACAGAGTGGACAGCCAGCACCTCTTCCCCAGGCCACCACTGATCAGTACAAGAGGACCTGGCTTTAAGATAAGAGGAGGGAAGTTCAAGGGGTATATTAGAGGAAGGCTTTTCTCTGAGAGTGTGGTTGGTGCGTGGAATGCACTGCCTTAGTCAATGGTGGAGGCAGATACACTAGTGAAATTTAAGAGACTACTAGACAGGTATATGGAGGAATTTAAGTTGTCGGGATATATGGGAGGCAGGGTTGGAGAGACGGCGCAAAATTGACAAGCCGAAGGGCCTGTAATGTGTTATACTATTTTATGTTCTATGTTCTATACATAGGTGGACAGATTGGTCGATAGAAAGATAAATAGAAAATAAATAAATAAAGAATGAAACACACAATTAAACAGATAATAAATAAATATATAGATGTATGGATGGCAGTGTGGGTCCAAATATAATCAGCTTGTGAACTTAGACTTCAGCTCATGTACTTATTGCTTTGTTGACAAATACCGGAAAAAATATTATTATCAAGTTATGAAAATGACGTATGTTCAAATGCCATAACAGGTCGTGGTGAAATATTTCCTTGGAATGGACTAAGACCTTACAATGGACAATCTCCAGGGAATGCGAATTAACACGAGATGGCCATCGCCTAATACACTCATTCATGATATTCAAGGGCCTTCACAACAGAACATTGAAATACAATTAAATCAAATAAAGCTTTTCGTAAACATCAGCAGCATAAGACAAACTGTACAAATACCAAAAAAAATAAATTAATGGAAAATAAATAAATAGATTCAATGCTTGTTAGACCAGTGGACAGATTGATAGATCGGTAGATAAATATAAAATAAATAAGTAAACAAATAAACGCGTAACTAAATAGATAATAAATAGACAGATGGATGGCAGTGTGGGTCCAAATATAATCAACTTGTTGAACACAGAGTTCAGCTCAGGTACCTATTGTTTTGGTGAGAAATTGATAAAAAATTATTATTAAGTTGTCAAAATGACATATGTTCACATGCCATACATTTATCGTTTTACTGCCTTGCTTTACCCGTCTTATAATTGTTCTTCGGTATAGGCAGGACAAAATAAAACCAACACTAAGGCTCGTTCTCGTTTAGGGGGAGCAGCCTTCGGACCCGCCAAACTAGGTAATCAGCTTGAGTGAATGCTGTGTGATGTCCCCGCCTAGCCAAATAAAAAGACAGGGCACCATATGCAATTAATTGTTTACAATTTATAAAGGATACTATAACTAAATGATTAATAACGATACAGTATATATGAAGGAAAAGAAAATAAAGAAAAGGCGCCAAACTTATGAAAGTCCAAACCACTTCGTGCACAACAGTTGGAGCTCAATTACTGAAGTCTTCTGGACACCATTCAATCCCCTCCCAACTCCTCGATTCGCAACTCAGGACCACCCGAAGTGGTCAACCAACTACATTCATCCTCGTCTCCTCTCCTTTCCTGGCCTCGGACCCCCGCTAGGGGTCCGTTCCTTGCCCAGTTAACAGCATAGCGTCCTCTCTCTCTTATCCCCTCGCGCCGAATCCCCAATTCCCCAATTCCCCGCCAATAATAGCTTACAGACTCAGAAGAGAAAGAATAATATTAATTCCAATTGGTAAACAAATGAAAACAATTCACATTATCAGTAAATTTTCACCCAAAGAAGCTTCCAACACTCTCTCATAATAAAGAAGCATTCCTACTTTTAACAAAGCAAAATGCCATTTTGATTAACATACGCAGTAACAAAGAAAAAGAAGAAACTCCCTTTACACATCTCTCTCTCTCTCTCTCTCTCTCTCTCTCTCTCTCTCTCTCTCTCTCTCTCTCTCTCTCTGTATATATATATACACACACACACACCCATATATGTGAGTGCGTGTGTTGCATATGTTCTTTTTTGCTCGCTTTTTTTGAATTATACAACATGCTTTTTCAACATTACTCGCTATTTTCAAGTTTGCGCGCTGTTTTGAATGTTTTGCATCCTATCCCCAGAGAAACGTTGTTTTATTCCACAGTATCTATGTACGCTTTGAATGACAATTGAACTTGATTGGATTACACTGGGCCATTCCTTCACAGATTCGGCTACAATCCAATAATTCTGCCATATATATTCAAAAGTTCCACAACATATCAACAGCAATGAATTCGCCATTGAAGATACTTGTGCATTACTTCATTGCCGTCAGCACCTTGAGTAAATAAACTGAGAGGGAATCATCTGAACATGCTAATGAACTGACTTTGCATGAGAAATCTTATTTAAATAGATGATGATTCAGTAGTTAGACCTGATGATATAGGAGCAGAATTAAGCCATTATGCCGATTGAGTCTGGTCCGCCATTTCGTCGTGACTGATCCAATATTCCTCTCAGCGCCTCCCCGTACCCTTCATTCCTTGACCAATCAAGCATCTATTGGGGCCTAAAGACATATGCAGGAGTTATTCCTGCCTGCTCACTGGATCAAAGCTTATTTGGGTGTCACTACCTTGTCACCGGTTTACACAACAATCCTGGATCCCGAACGTACTACACCAATATCGCGAATCATTTGGGCACAGCAGAATCACGGCGTCAACGTGAACTACTTGTTGGGAATGGTGTAAGCGCTTAATATGGAGATAGAAAATTTCGCAAAATCTACTCCACAGTATTCAAAGGCATTTACAGCAGTACAAAGAAATACAACGGAATCAATGAAAGACTCTCAAGCATCTAATGTGCAAAAAAAGACAAACTGGACAAATAATCAAATAATATGAACAACTAAATGGCAAATAAAATAATTAAATCATTAGTGAGGAGACGGATAGATGGACACATTCATGGATAGATAAATAAACTTACAAATAAATAGATAAATGAATGAATAGGTAGATAAATAGAGTATATACATATATAAAGTACTTAATGAACTATTTAATCTAAAAGCATAAGTTGTCGACTCATTGGAAGTCAGTCTGTAGATTCTGGAATCAGATGAGTGCTCAGGTGAGTGAAGTTGTAACCGCTGCTTCAGGAAGCTGATACTTGAAGAGGAATTACTCGTGCTGAAACTGGCTGCGTGTTAATTCAGGATTCTCAGTCTCCTTCCCGAAGACAGCAGCGACTGAAGTGCATGCTCAAACATCAGCAAACGGCCGGAGGAATGCAACAGCAGATGACATCGCAAGATCTCATTGTTCTGCTCCTCTCCGTCATTATCCAAATACAAACATTCTTCGAATGCAGAATAGATCGCATGTGCAAATGTAATACGTGACAAATTCATGAAGAAAGGTTTAAGATGTCACGGGTCAAATATACATAGGCTCACTTGCTGTATCATTATAATTTTACCGCCTTAGAGGTAGCCACCTCTCCTCTTTTTAATAATACTTCATCATAAGCGGTTTAAAATGAAATCAACACTCTCCATGTCACTAGTCATGCCGTAATAGATTCGGTGCAATCAAATCATTCTTTATGACAGATTAAAAACTGCATTATGAATAGTGTTAGCTATTGGTGAATAAATTCATTGCTGTCAGCACCTTGAGTAAATCCTCTGAGAGTATCACATCAACGTGTTTGTGAATTGACTGAGGGCAAGAATTTTTGTTTGAGCAGGTGACGATTCAAGAGTTGGTGGTTGTCTTTAAACTGATAACGGTGACATAAGTTAACGGTCTCCTGCAGAAAGGCGTTCATGCGGCCATATATTGTTGCGCTCAGCATGAATTTGTCAAAAGTGGGAGCAAATTTACATCGTAACAATAACCAGTGTGTGATGGCTGACCTGTCGTTACTCAGAATGAATAAATCGTTGAAAATATTGGGATATGTGTTCCTTCTTTTGGGAGTGGGAGCAGGATGCTTCATTGATGCAACAATGACATAAATACCCCATATAATACTGTAAATTGGTTCATACGTTAGAGCATTAATTCAGTCCTGTCTTTTACTTTACGGAAAATTGCAGTAAGATTCCTTCAGATCCAAAACATTATATATTACAAGTCAGTATAATATATTTCTATGGATTCAATGGTTCAACTTGCTGATTTTGTTTTCATACTGTTTGAGATTGTACTCTGTGACAAATTGTCACCCAGTTCTGATTTTGTACAAGTGCAGAGTGAGAGATAATGAAGCGTTTCAGTACTTCATGGACTTTAACGTGAACAGTGTTAAAAGGGGGAAAATAAAACAATAAATGGCAATCCAAACAAGGACGTTAACTAAAATTCTGAAATGGAAAAAGAAGCCTACACTGCGGCTAAAAAGAACAACTGAGAATAAAACTAATATAGCTAGTCTTCAGAGTCAGTTGACTCGACAATCCAATTCCTCAGGCAAGCCAGAATGCAATCAGGCAGTGAAGTGTTGCTGTGTGCCAGTCTGGAAAAATACAATGTCGGAATGAATGGATTTAAATATCATCACAATAAAATAATAGTTAGATGACACGTGCACATTCATGAACGCAATTGCCGTATCTGCTGCACTGTCAAATCCATGGTTGTGATACGGTATGGACTCTGAACTAATACTTGCGCTGGGACAATCTAATCAGAACAATACACCTAACACCATTCACAGAGGAGTAGCTACTTGCAATGTAATATTCCAGACCTGCAACTGGTAATCTCCTTAGACTCTCTCTGGGTTGCCTCATTTAACTGGTTTGTTCCAGTCAGATTGTAAAGACACAAATACATTAGACTGTGGTAGGCAGAGCCAAGAAACAGGGCTTGACTGTTGCCCTGTACAATGAGTAGCAAGAAAGTGACCCAGAAAGTTCAGGTGACTTTGAGCCAATGGGATGGAGATCCAATACTTCAATTGATGATGAACTGTTTAAGACTCAGAAGCTCTAAATACACCGGGGCGATAAGTGTCCAGCAGCCAGAGACCAACCATGACGGATAAGGAGCACCCCACGGACACGTGGAGATCGGGACCACGAGAAAAGCGTGGCCAGCGTAGACTGAATTTCCGGGTAACTCCTTTTTATCTTCATCGACCGCTAATGGAGTGCCATGTTCAAGTAGGGAGCACCCAGGTAGATAAGACTGTGAACCCAACTTCGTTTGTCTCTACAGCACCCAGATTAAAAGCAATTCCGGACTCTGAAGCAGAACACGGACATCTATCTCACGATAATACTGATCATCCGATGAATCCGACAAATCATCTGATGACTTCCTATCTGCACAAAGACTTGTCATATTCATTCTCCGACGTTCTTATTTTTCCCTTAACATGAAACTAGGCTGACACTGAATCGAATGACTGGTATCTAAATGTGGAGTAGTGCAATTCCTTTGTCACAGTCCATCTCTCTCTCTCTCTCTCTCTCTCTCTCTCTCTCTCTCTCTCTCTCTCTCTCTCTCACACACACACACACACACACACACGCGCACCCCCCCCCCCCGTCTCTCTGTCTAATTAATTGTAGAGTCCATACTCTTCATTCCTAAGGACGTGAGCGTTTAGTTATGGGCAGAAACTTACAATAGACAAATGGACAATACGTTATATCTTAACATGTCAGCACGACTTCCAAGACAACAACAGCCTTGTAGAGTTAGGAGGCTTCAGTGCCTCAATGATAGGGCGACCAATGTTGGCGAGACTCGGAGATTTTGGCTCTTGGTCGGTCACCCTAGCCAATCACATAAAAGGGTAAAGACCAGTCGATGAGTTGACAAACGTCCTCCAGATTCCGGCTACAAACAAGAGAAAATCTGCAGATATCGGAAATCCAGTGAATGCAAACAAAACGCTCGAGGAACTCGGGAGGTCGGGCAGCATCTACTGATGTTTTTTGACCTGCTACGTTCCCCCAGCATTATCTGTGTATTACCCTTCGTTCCGGCTTTCAGCTCAGTGCTAACAACCCTCACTGGTTAAAGGAAAAACGTTAGGAAAACAACAGTGACGATATACTTCGATCCCTCTCTGCAATGGCATGGAGAGAGAATGAGATGGTGGCTCTGTTTTGCATTAACCCCAGCGCCATAACAAGCGATAAATGTAATGTCAAGCACGAATAGGTACCAAAAGTTCGAACAATTTAATCAGTTATATTTACACAGGAGTAATGAGGCAAAATCGAAAACCTATGATAAACTTAGGTACCTGACGTAGCAGCAGCACAGACAGGCGCAAAATGTCCAGCCTGGCCGTGAAGGACAAAGAGGCACCTAAACAGACACATGTTGTCAGAGAAATCACGTGTATTTCCGAGTTCAAACAATGGAATGGATTTTTCATGGATCATGGTTGCCACGGATATCACGGAAGATTCAATTCCTGTGTTGTTCTATCAACCCTATTCAACATTCTATCATACCGCCTATGAACGAAGAAACCAAACACAAACACGAGAAATTCTGCAGATGCTGGTATACCAAAGCACACACACAAAATGCAGGAAGAAATCAGCTTGTCAGGCAGTATTGATGGAAATGAAGAACCAGTCGACGTTTAGCGCTGAGACCCTTCTTCCGAGCAATTGCAAATTATTTCCTTCTGCGCCGCGACATATTGATCTCAATAAGTGCGGTAAAGAATACTAGGATGGATGTGTCCGTAGAGCCAGATATTATCTACGCCAACCTATTGGTAGAGACAAGAAAACAGATTCACGCGTGTTGACATGGATATATAGATACTGTTTATCCAATGACTTTTTTTTTGCCTTATAAGGGTAATGGGATAATCCAGAAGAAGGCATGCCAATGAAACTCCAAAGGTTTCTTAACACGGTGAGATAACATACTCGACGACTGCTGCTCTGCCTTCTGCGACGCCTGCGAAGCGCTCCTCCGTCCACCGCTTGGGAAGTCTGATCAGTCCTCCATCCTGTTTCTGCCAGTGTGCAGGCAGAATCTGAAACAAGAGGCGGCCATAGTTCAAACCGTCCACTGTTGTTCCGGCCAATCAGCGTCTATGCAACAGGAATGTTTTAATGACCTCAGCTGGAATATCTTTCGTGATAAGGATGTCTACAAGTTCACAGAAAGGGTCACGAGCTTCACCCTAAAGTGCATCAGGGACGTTGTGCCTAAGTAATCGACCAGTGTGTATCCAAACGGCAAACCCTGAATCAACAGATCAATGCCCAATGAACACAAAGCGCGAGACGAAGAGATCGCCACAGGTAACCCCCAGGAACTCAAGAATACAGCTGTGATCTACGCAAAGTCATCAAGGCAGAGAAACGACAACACCAGGACAAGATCCACACAGACGTCTCCACAAACAACACACACAACTTATGACAAGGTCTGCGCAACATCACAGACTTCAAAGCTAAATGCAGTGGTGCTGCGAACAGCACTGTCTCTCTCCCAGATGAGCTAAAACCTTTTACGCTCTCTTCGATGTCGCCAACACTGAGCCCCCAAGGAATGCCACCGAGGCAACCTGCAATTTGTTCATCTATGAGGCTGAAGCACGGAGGTGTTACCAACGAGTGGACAGTCGCAAGTTTGTGGGACCGGACGTCAGCTTTTGGGCGGGTATTGAGAAATGTGTGCGGCACAACTGCCTGGTGTGTTTCAAGACATGCTTATTCACCCCTTCACCCAGTTTAAAGTGCCCTCCTGCTTTAAAACATCCAACATTGTACTTATAACTTAAAAGACCAAGGTAACATTTCTGAATGACTGCCATCCTGTCGCATTCACCTCAATAATAAGCAAATGCTTTGTGAGACTGGTCAAGATCTGCAATTTGCTACCCCCCACATTGCAAATCACCTACTGACACAACCTATCGACAGATAACGTACTAGCCACAGAGCTACACACCTTCCTTACACACCCGGAGAAGTGGGATGCTTATCTGTGTAATGCTCTTCTTGGACTACAATTAAACATAAAACACCGTAATTCGCTTCAGACATAAGAAGAAGCTCAGAGACTTCGGCCTTCAGTCTGTCTTGTGCAGCTGGATTCTAGAGTTCCTGTCAGATCGCCGGCAGGGAGTAAGAGTGCACTCCCTCAGCACAGCTTTTCTGACCTTCGAGAAAGTAGTATCTCAGGGCTGTGTCTAAAGTCCTCTCCTTTACTCTCTGTACACTCTTGACTGTGTCGCCATTCATAGCTGCAATATGCTAATTAAACTTGCTGACGACACTGCATTGATGGGCCTTATCTCAACTAATAAAGAGGGAGTCTACAAAGAAGTCATCCCCCGGACAGAGTCGTATCAAGAAAACAACATCTCCCTCACTATCGCAAAAACAAAGGAGCTAGATGTAGACTACAAAAGGAACGCACACAGGACAGCCCCTATCAACCTCAATGGATCTGGGGTTTGGAGTGTGTAAAGCTTTAAGGACTTCAGGGGACTCCTCACTGAGGAACTCACTTGGGCTGTACATACCTGCTGTGTGGTGAAAAAAGCACAACAGCACCTCTTTCACTTCAGACGGTTGAAGAAGCTCGGATGAATCCCCAGATCCCAAGGACTTTCTATAGGAGCACGACGGAGAGCATACTGACTGGCTGTATCACTGGTATGGGAACTGTGCTTCCTTCAATCGCAGGACTCTGCAAAAAGTGGTGTGGACTAGAGGTGTCCCACTAGTCAGGACATCTGTGGAAGAGAACTTCCCACTAGTCAGGACACTTACAGCGAATAGTGTGTAAAAGGGCCCGAAAGTCCATTGGGGATCGGAGTCACCCAAAACCACGAACTGTTCAAGTTGCTACCATCCGGGAAACGGTACCGCAGAATAAAAGCCAGGACCAACTGACTCCTGTACAGCTTCTTCCATCAGGCCATCAGACTGATTAATCCACGCTGACACAATCACATCTCTAAACTATATTGACTGTTCTCTTTTATATCATACTGTAAATGCTATTTATTACAACTTGCTATAATTTGCACATTGCACATTCAGCCGGAGATGCAGCATAGAAATGTTTTTTCCTCATGTGTGTCAAGGATATAAGAAATGAAGTCAATTCAATGAAATTCAGTCTTGCAAAAGGATCAGTGAATTGAGCAAATAATTTCCTCATGGACAGAATCTACTCACAAAGAGCACTATAAATACGGTACAATATAATGATGTTGGAGTCATTAACATGTGTTTCAAGCACTGCAACACATCAGGGAGGTGGGAGTTACCCGGATACTTGTCTTTTAGGAGGTAGACACTGGCATTAGATTCGCTGCCTCAAATTCAGTCTGTGGTCAGGAACGAGAGGCTGTGACTGCGAGTGAGTGAGGTAGGTAGTGGGATCTAAGAGACAGTGCTGGAGGAGCCTCGGCCCTTGCGCTTGTCCAACAGTTCTGAGATTCTTGCTACCTGGGTGCATGAGAGTGTGAGTTGCAGAAAGGATGAGCAACTCAACTATGATACGTGGTCCAGGAGGCCATTAAATCGCCGGGTGAGAAGAGAAATTCCGTGGTAATTGTGGATCGTATAATCAGGGGAACAGACGAAGTTCTCTGTCGCAGGGATAGAGTGTCTCAAAGGCTGTGTTGCCTGCCTGATGCCCGGGTTCGGGACATCTTACCTGACCTGCAGAGGTATTTGCAGTGGGAGCGGAAAGGATCAGTTGTTATGTGGGTATCAACCAACATATGTAAAACGAAGAAAAAGATACAACTGAGGGCACTTGAGCAGTTAGCGACTAAATTAAAAAACTGAATCAAAGAGTTGGTATTCACTGGATTACTATCTGAGCCACGTGCAAATTGGCACAGGGTTAAGAAGATTAGAACGTTACATTCGTCGCCCAATGATTGGTGTTGGAGAGGTGGGTTCGAACTTATGGAAAACGCACCGGTAATGGGGAGCAGGGAGTTGTTCCATCGGGACGGGCACCACCTGTACCATGATGGGATCTGGATGATGGAGATTCGCATAACTAATGCTGTGGATAAGACTTTAACTTAAATATTGGGCATGGCTGGGTTGAACATATTGGAGAAGTATGGATAAAGTGAAAGAGAAAAGTGTGGATAAAGATAAAGTCAAAGCAAAAGTAAAAAAAGAGAAAAGTAAGAGCGGAGTGCAGGAAAGAAAAGAGCTTAAGAGACAAAGATTATTAGATTTCAAAAACACACTGTCTATAAAGGGCACTTTATCTGAATGCCATAGTGTTCCTTAAAAGCTCAGCGAACTTGTTTCACAAATCTTTATAAAGGTATATGTCTTAGTGGGCATGATAGAAACGTGGTTGCAGGGTGGAGAGAATTGGGAACTAAATATCCAAGATAGGCAGAAAGGTAAGGGTAGAGGTGGGGTAGTGCCTAAGGATGACATCAGGGCAATAGCGAACGTAGAATTAAGATCTTAGGAACAGAATTTTTTATCCATCTCGGTAGAGCTTAGGAATAGTAAAGGGAAAACATCATTGGTGGAAGTCGTCCATTGGCCACCGAATAATAACATTACAGTTGCACAGGAAATAAATGGAGAAATATCAGAGGAATGCAAGAATGGAATGGCAGTTACCGTGGGGGACTTCCACTTGCGCAAATATTGACTGAATCAAGTTGGTCGGGGCAGTCTTGAGGAGGACTTCATTCAGTGCAAACGTGATAGCTTCCTTCAACAGCAGATTACTGAACCTTTAAGGAACATAATATCTTGTTTCTGGTCCTGAGCAATGAGACACGTAAAGCTAGCAATCGTAGTTTGAGATCATCTTGTAAAGAATGACCACAGTATGATTGAGTTTCTGATATGAATGGAGGGTGCAATAGCTCGTTCTAAAACCAGGTATTATGCTTATACATGCGAGGAAGGAGTTGGATAGGGTAGACTGCGGACACGGGCTGTACGGTGGGACGGTTGAGGAACAGTGAAATACTTTCAAAGAGATTTTTTGCGGTGCTCAACAAATGTATATTCCAGTTCAAAGCCAAGACAGTAAAGGTCGGGAGAGCCAGCCATGGGTAAATAAGGAAATAACGGAAGGCGTCAAACTCAAAGTTTGTGCTTACAAAATCGCCAAGAATAGTGGGAAACTGGAAGATTATAAAAAACTTTATAAAGGAAAAATAACCATTAAGCAAACAATAAAGGAAGGGACGTTAGATTATGTAAATAAACTAGAACAAAATATAAAAGTAATATAAATGTAGAAGATTTCATACATATATAAAGAGGGAAAGGGTCGCCCTCGAGGACGGGAAGGGGGAATTGACATTGAGTAATGAGGAAATGGCTGAGGTTTTTATTGACTATTTTCTGTCGGTTTTCACGGTGAAGGACACGTATTGCATGGCGAAGAGAGATGATATGGATGCGATGTGAGGTGAGAACCTCGATACAACAGCTGTCACTAAAGAGGTACTGCGCAACAAACTTGTGGGCATAAAGATAGCCAAGTCCCCTAATCCTGATGAAATGTATCCCAGTGTACTGCAAGACATGTCAGAGGTTTTGGTTGAGTCTTTGGTGCTAATTGACCAAGCTTCTCTGGGCTCTGAATAGGTCCCGACGGATTGGATGAGGGTGAATGTCACTCCACTGTTCATAAAAGAATGCACGCAAAAGGCTGGTACCTACAGGCCAGTTAGTTTAACATCTATAATTGGGAAAATGTTTAAGCTATCATTAAAGAAGAAGTAGCGTGGAATCTAGAAAGAAATCGATCCATCAGGCAGACGCAGCATCAATTCAACAGAGGTTGGTCCAATTTGACAAACTTCCTGGAGTTATTTGTGGATATGACAAGCGCAACGTATAGAGGGGAGCAGATGGACTTTATTTACTTGGATTTCGAGAAGGTTTCGATAACGTGCCAAATAAAAGGATTATCTATATGTTGGGGTAATATATTAGCCTGGATGGAGAATTCGTTAACCAATAAATGAGAGTTGGGATACATGCGTGATTCTCTGGTTGACAGTAAGTGGTGAACGGTGTGGTGTAGTATATCGAAGTTTGATAATGACACTAAATTAATTTGAAAAGCGAAATGCCCAAGGAATAATGACCGTCTGCAGAAAGGTATAGATAGGGTATGAATGGGCAAAGTTCCGGCAGATGCAGTACAATGCTGGCAAATGCGAGGTCATCCACCTTAGAAAGAAAATTGAAAATCCGATTATTATTTAAACGATAAAAGATTGTAATATGTTGCTGTGCATAAGTACTTGAGAGTGCTTGTGCATGAATTGCAAATGGTTGACTTACAGGTGTATCTGGCGATCAAGAAGACAAATGGAATGCTGGCCTACATTGCCAGAGGGTTTGAATTTAAGAGCAGGAAGATAATGCTGCAACTGTACAGGGTAATGGTGAGGCGGCATGTGGAGTACTGCGTACAGTTTTGGTCTCCTTTCTAGGAAGGATATACTGGCTTTGAGGCGTTTTAGAGGAGTTTCACGGGCTTCATTCCAGAGATGAAGGGGTTAGACTATGAGGAAAGATTGAGTTGCCTGGGATTGGACTCGCTGGAATTCAGAAGGATGAAAGGAATTCTTATAATTGCGTATAACATTATTAACGAGATAGATAAGCTGAAAGCAGAAATGTTATTTCCAATGGTAGAACTAGGGATGGCATCCTCAAGATTCGGGAGAGTAAATTAAAGTATGGAGTTGCGGAGGATCTGCTCTTCTCAGAGTGGTGAATCAGTGGAGCCTACCTCACTAAGTATATTGAAGACGATGTTGGACAGACTTTTGCATAGTAGGGGAATTGAGGTTCATGGGGAAAAGGTAGGTAGGTATGTGAGATGAGTCCATGGTCAGATGAGCCATGATGCCATTAAATGGCGGAGCAGGCTCGATGGGACAGATGGCCTATTCCTGCTCATTTTTCTTATGTTCTTATGTTATGTATATCAGGGCGCTCGATAAAGTCCAGATACGAAGGCAAGGATCATTATTTGGTCTATGAAGATACAACTGAATCCTGTCGATGAGGACTCTGTCAGTGGACCACATGCACCAATGAAGTTTCAGAAAACGGAGCAACATATAATGCAAGCTACAAAGTCAAAACTGACACCAACTGGATGCACTTGACAAGGGTTGTACAACAGGTGTTCCCAACCTGGGGGCCACAGCCCCTCGGTTAATGAAAAGGATCTTTGGCATAAATAAGTTTTGGAATCCTTATTCTACAGCACGTGAATTTTGAGATGACTGTAAGTATTTAATGACTATAAATTCTTGCAAACTACATCAAGAGAGAAAGTATTTGTAATACGTATCCGGAAAGATATTTTCCAGTGCAGGAGATTCTGTAGGAACTGGGTAGATAGCACATTATATTTCAATAGCACTCTAAAAGAAAACAATAAATATGATAATAGTCGATTCAAATGGTACTGTATAGACTATAGATTGTAACCAGTACTTTACCAGGAATACTAGAGTCAGGAAAATGCTAGAGTCGGTTATCAAAAATTTGAGAACAGCACATTTGGAAAGAGGTGAAATCATCGGACAAAGTCAGCATGGATTTGTGAAAGGAAAATCATGTCTGACGAAACTTATGGAATTTTTTGAAGATGTAACTAGTAGAATGGATAGGGGAGAGCCAGTGAATGTGGTATATTTAGATTTTCAAAAGGCTTTTGACAACGTCCCACACAGGAGGTTCGTCTGCTAACATAAGACACACGCAATTTGGGGTATGGTATTGATGTGGATAGAGAATTGTTTGGCAGACAGGAAGCAAAGTGTGGGAGTAAACTGAACCTTTTCAGAATGGCAGGCAGTGACTAGTGGGGTACGCAAGGCTCAGTGCTGCGACCCTAGTTGTTTACAATATATATTAATGATTCAGACGAGGGAATTAAATGCAGCATCTCCATGTTTGCGGATGGCACGAAGCTGGGCGGCGGTGTTAGCTGTGAGGAGGATGCTAAGAGGATATAGGGTGACTTCGATAGGTTAGGTGAGTGGGCAAAATCATGGCAGATGCAATTTATTGTGGATAAATGTGAGGTTTATGGTTTAGACACAGTCTTTGACTTTAATGCAATAACGTACAAACACAACAAAATTTATTATAAATGTTACATGAAAGTAATGTCTCTTAGCAGTAAGACAAATATTCAATCATAGCCGTGTGATCCAGCATCATTGAACTGACTCGTTTATAGTTTCGATGAGATTCTTTTGTTTGGCGTCGCTTATGCTGAATGATGAGCAGGCATTAACAATTTCTGCGCTGCAGCATCAGTATCTCGTGCTACACACGGTCCACACTCACTCCGTCCTGCTAAAGAGAATGTCGGCGGGCTGGGAATGGGACATCGAATGCAAATCAAATAAAAGTTATCATATTCATAGTCAGCAAAAACCGTTTTCTGAAACCTGTACCCCCACTACTCCAGTTCCCCTCCCATAGTGTGTTTGTTGAAAATTAAGAGACAAACCATTCAGAATAATTGATACCAAGATTAAGGCAACCATTTTTCTGGGCCATAATTAAACAGGTCATCGGCGACAGGCAATTTGAAGAACTTCAAATGGGACCGAAAGAAATCCCTTGGAACGCATCTAATGTTGACCATTGTATTGGCAACTATAGAGCATATAACTTATGCTGGAACTTATAATTTTTGCCATACATGATTTGACTCACAAACAGTGGACAGAGTGTCGGGGTCGTGGAGAAGGTTGCCAAAGGATATTTCATAATTTAATGAAGTTGAGCTTACAGACAGAGGGATACGCGGTGGAGATCCTTTGAAATGTGGCAACGGAGAGATATAGATTGGGAACTTACATGTGACAAAGCAGACCCGGTAAATGGCATTAAGATTAGGGGCAATGGTGTGCAAAACGATATTTTCCTGAACTTATTCACTCAGGTAGACAGGTAAGGAAAGGTGTACGCCATAATTACATTCATTAGTACAACATTGACTTTAAATATAACGCCAGTAATACTGAGTTCTCCAAAATATTGTTGAGGCTTTCGTCTGAGTATTCCGTCAAGTTCTGATCGCCAGGTTACAGGAAGGATGGGGACTGTTTGGATGGAGAGCAGAAGAAGTTAACCAGTTTCTGGCATGATATATATATATATAATTATTTAACAGTGGCGTCCATTAATCCATTTTAATATAGCTTCATATTACGTCGTTATTATGTACTTTCTCTATCGCTTATAACTGCAATATTATAATTCCATGAAACAGACCAATGATATTCCTCTGTCCAATAGAATCTGATTCTGATGCAAACAACTGGGATGCATGGCATCCATTATAATTTGATTCACTGATAATTTGATAAATGATCCATTATAATTTGAACTTCAGGTTCCTGGGAACCACCATCTCTCAGGATCTGAAGTGGGAGCAGAACATCAGCTCCATCCTGAAGAAGGCCCAGCAGCGGATGTACTTCCTGCGGCTCTTGAGGAAATATGGTCTGCCTCAGGAATTGCTACTGCAGTTCTATACTGCAGTCATTGAGTCTGTCCTGTGCACCTCCATCACTGTGTGGTTTGGAGCCGCCAGCAAGCAGGATAGAACCAGACTACAGCGCACAGTGAGGACTGCCGAGCGCATCATTGGAGCCTCCCTGCCCTCTGTTGTGGACCTGTACTCTTCCAGGTTGAAGAAGAGGGCGGGGAACATCATAACATCATAAAGGACTCCTCCCATCCTGCGCACGGACTGTTTGAACTGTTTCCGTCTGGTAGGCGCTTCGGATTCCTCCAGACTAAGACTAACAGGCACTGGAGAAGTTTTTTCCCTGCTGCGGTTACTTTGCTGAACAGTTAACTGCCGGTTAACTGTCGGCTAACTATTTCTTGGATTGCACTACTTGTATATATAATCTATATTTTCATCTATATTTATCATCTGTTATGAGCAGAGAGACAACATCCGCCGGAAGTAAATTCCTTGTATGTGTACAGGTACATGGCGATTAAAGTCTGATTCTGATTCTGATTTGATGGTTACGACTGAGATGTCTACAAATGAGGGACATGCATTTAGTGGCAAAATGGAAATAAAAATGAGATATGCAAGGGAATTTTTTTTTTGCACACAGAGAGCTGTGGGATCCAAGAATGCAGTACTAGGGAGATGGAAGCAGAGGGCACAGGACCGTTTAAGCGGATCTCAGATAGATGCATGAATATGCAATCATTATAAGAACAAGGACAATGTCCCAGGTAAACAATTAGATGCACTAAGAATCATCAACTTAGTTATTTTTCGCACAAATAAGGGCCTCTGCTGCGCTGTAACGCTCTATATTCTATGCTGAATGAATCAGCCAGAATAGGCAATAAGTCCTCGCCTCGATTATTTTCAGAACTGGTACCAAACGATATGGGAAGATTATTAGGCCATTTAGCCCATTGGGCTACGCTGCCATTTCGTCATGACATATCCATTTTCCCTCTCAGTCCCAATGTTTTGACTTCTCCCCGTATGCCTTCATGCCCAGACTAACACAGAATCTAACAAGCTCTGCCTTCAACATACCCAATGACTTCACCTCCACAGCCGCATGTGGTGACGAGTTTCACAGATTCACCACTCTCTGGCTGAAGAAATTCCTCCTCATCTCCGTTCTTTAACGTGATTCTGAGACTGAGTCCTCTGGTTTTAGACCTGCCCGCCATTTGAAGCATACTTTCCAAATGGACTCTGTCGCGGCCTTTCAATATTCGATAATTTTTAATCAAGTCACCTCTCATTCTTCTGAATTCCAGTGAATGGAAACCCAGAGCCATCGGACGCTCCTGATATGACAAAACTTTCAATCCCGGAATCATTCTCGTGAACCTCTATTGAAATCTCGACAACGTCAGCACATGCTTTCTCAAAAGGCGCTCAAATCTGCTCATATTACTCATGAGCCTCACTACCGCTTTATAAGCGCAACATTACATTCAGAGGATTGCATCCTTATCCCCTTATTCTACTGCCTGTGCGCTCAGGACTGAGTGACCAGATGCTGCTCTACCTCCATCTATCAGTGTGCAGATGGTAGCACTATAGCGGGACACATCTCAGATACCGACGAGTCGGAGAACAGGAAGAAAATAGTGAACCTAGTGATATGTTGCAATGAGAACAAAATTTCCCTCAATGTCAAACAAAATGCAGCTGCTCATTGATATCACTAATGGTATTCAGGCAGCGTATTGGAAGCATCAAGTTCCGAGGTGTGAGCATCCCCAATAGCCGATGCTCTTCCAGCCACCTTGAGGTCACAGGAAAGAACGCACTCCATCGTTTCTGTTTCCGCAGAACAATAAAGTTATTCGGCATGTACAACGCCGACTTTCCACTTTTTACCAGTATGCCATAGGAAACACTGCGTTTAGCTGCATGGCTGCTTGCCATGGCACGTGATCTACACTTGGCCACAATAAACTGTGATGTGCACATGACACAAATCGAGACTTGGACGCAGAACAGCAACGCTTCGCTGCTTGTTTGTATTCGGCCTTGCCGAAGAAATGGAACTGTCGACTCAACTGACTCTGAAGACTAGAAGGATTCGTTTTATATTTTGTATTCTTCTTTTCAGCCGCATTGCATCTCATATTTTAACATATGAGAGTTTTAGTTAGCGGCCCTGTTTTGCCTGGCGTTTATTGCTCTCATTCCCTTTCAACACTGTTCTCATTGAAGCTTGTGAACTATGAAACTGCTCCATTGTCATATCCGAACCTGGTGACACTTTCTATGGTACGAAATTCAACCTGGTCTTCAAAAAGAGGAAGAGGGGTGTACACGCACCATCCTCGTTGTTGGTTTAATATTGCAAAGGGTAAGTAACTACATGTTCATGGGCGTCAATATATCTAACTGTCTGTCCTGGGCTGAACACACGAGGAAATCATAAAGGTGGAATGCCTGGTAGTGTACCTCTTCAGATTTATAAATGTTAATTGATGACAGGGTCGCTTGCGTCCTGGATTCAAAAACGGGACTGGTAAAACATTTCAAAAAGCTCTAAATTTCTTCTCCTTGTCGTATATGCTGTTCATCTGGTTTTTGACGCACCTCCGAAGAGGATGACTTTCAGCTGAAAAGGCAGCATTGTAATAAGAAATACGCTACTGTCTGTTTTTTTTGGCAACAGGGAAGATCATACTCTGTTATTCTATGTACAGACCGTTTTGTATAGTAGACGGTGTACCCTTTTTTTAAAATTTTAAAATAGGCTTCTTCACTGAACCAGTCTGGATAACGTACTGTATCGCCTTTGAAACACCGTGCCTCCCTTTACTTCTGATTCTGCTGTTCAATGTTCTGACCATCAGACACAGTTTCGTGTCCAACAGGGTCCGCAGGGGACTTCGGGTGAAAAGGAAGAGAAGAATCTCAAAGATGCAGAAAAAGAAAAGCGGAAAAAAAAATCCATTATATATCTTTTCACCATCTTCGCCAGCTTTCTGGTCCTGCGTATTAAGTATGCCATTGAATTTTTATATCTGCGGATTAAAGGTGGATCTTATGTAAGCGGATTAGATTTCGGAGATCGACGATACGAGATCTCCAAGACAGTGTCAACATGATTTCGAACCTGAGTTTCTGATTGAATTCCTTTATTTATGTGGTGACCCAGGCAAGTACAGAGAAGAGTTGAAGAAGACAGTGAAGTATCCCTTGTTTGTAGTTATTAGTTGTTTTAAAATATAAAAGTATACACTTTTCCGTTACCTCTGATAAATATTCATTTCCCCTTTCAATATGTTGTAATTTATAATTTTATCATTATTGATTGTAATGTTCTGCTGCCGGAAAACAATAAATTTTATGACATATTATATCTGACTCTGATTCTGAGATTATCAGATAGAAAATTTTCTACATCATCCCCACAATCTACACAGGTACAGGCTCTCAACGTCAGGTCAGCATGTCAATATTATGCATATATCATCCGAGACATGCATACAGATATTGGACAGTTGAGAACTAAGAAGCGATGTAGGAGTTATCTTTACCTGCTTTTGGCATCATTGCTAATTTGAGTGTGACTGTCTTCTCACTGGTTATCCCAGCAATTCTGGATCCTGTACGTTCTGCACCGACTCATATGGCGATTAATTTGGGGACAAGGAACCACGGCATGAAATGCGCAAATGTTTAAGAAATATAAACATGCAAAAGGCAAAAATAAATAATTCAATACTTAATGAAGAGATATTTGGACGGATACCTTGATAGGTAGATATATATATATAAACAGACAACATTAGCTCAGTAAATAAATAGATAAGTAGATGGATGCACACATAAATTAGTTAATAAATTAATTGTTATTGAACATCAGGGGTAGACTCCTTGGAAGTGAGTCTGTAGCTTGTGGAATCACTTCATTGTTGAGGAAGGTGATGTTATCCACGCTGATTCAGGAGGCCGATAGTTGAAGGGCAGTAACATCTCCTGAGACTCGCAGTGTATGCATTCAGCACCCGTTATCTACTTCCTGCAGACAGCGATGTGTGACGAACATGCTGAAACATGTCGACGTCACCGAAAGGCTGGAGGAATCCAACAGCATGTGACTTCACATATTCCCAATTTTCTACTTGTCCCCGTCATTGTCCAAATATAATAAAGATGTTGAGTGCCAAATTTAGCTCTTGTACCTATTGACGGTGGCAAATTAATGAAAAAAGTTTAAGTTGTCATCAGGCAAATCTGGGCGCGGCACACGACAGCAACGGCTTTTCGGATCTAGTACTATGTTAATTTCGTTTGCTATTCATTTAATTTTAAGGCACAATTAGGGTTTAGGGCAATGGATAACTGAGTGACTATCTACCATCGCCAGTTACTGCTGCAATACAGAGATCGCCCAAAAACAAACCTTCATAAAAATCTGCTTGTTAGATTGCGCGACCTCGGCCTGCTGAGGGAATCGGGCCTGCAGTCCTCGGAGTTGCCTGATGTCGGCGGACGGAGTTGCGGACGTCGTAAGCGATGTGCGAGGAATCGGAAACAAGGCCGGCGGGCAGGAGCCCTAGCCGGCCTGCTCTCTTGCTTTTTAATTATTCTTCATGACAAGCGTGTCGAAATGATCTGAACGCTCTTCATTTCATTAATTATCACGTTATGTATTCTGCTGCAATATGATAATACTGCAGAACAGATTAAATATTTCTACAACTAATGAATACTGATACGATCGACGGTTGAAGATATTGGTGAATAAATTCATTGCTTTCAGCGCCTTGAGTAAATCGCCTGAAAGAGGATCAGCTGAACGTTTTTTCTTTCAACTGACTTCGGGCAAGAATTTTTATTTGGAATTCTTAGATGACCATGCAGGCGGTGTTCGTTGCCTTAAACTGATAAGCAAAACGGTATTTATAACATAATGTAGCGGTATTTTTGTTAACGGTCTCCTGCAGAAAGGCGTTCATGCCTTACTGCAGTGTCACAGCAGCATCAAGTTGACCAAGGCTGGTACGAATCGACAGAAAAAAAATAAAAAGCGGACAGTGCCTAGACTGTCGTTACTCACGATGAATACATTGTCAGGAAATTGTGGGACAAATCCTCCTTTTTCTTTGTGGGAATCTGGGCCAGAGTGGGAATTGCAAGCATCACTGATGCCAAGATCAATTTACTGCATAAAAGTGAAGGATGGAAGTTCCGTCTCTGATCTACAGACCAGCTGATGTTACTTGGGTTCGAGTTCAAGTTCGAGCTCAAATTTCGTTGCCGTTAAACCGCGTACCTCCAGTGCCCCGGTGCAAAACGCAGTATCAACAGTCTCACACAGCACACAGCACACACAGCAAATATGACTGAGATAGCCACAAAAATAATGGTTACAAAAATATATTATAAAGGTCAATCAAAGCAAGTGGATCGCAGACGAACACAATCGCCTTGTCTTCCAACCAATGAACACTGGAAAGCAGCACCGACAATAAATTTGTAACGAGAGATTTCTCATACTCAATGATCGATGTGAAAGAATTCAGGAAGTCGCCGGTATATTATCGTAGTAGACCAATCGGCCCCTCAAGATCTATACTCATCGTATCCTGTAAGAGCTTTACTTCACTATAATACACGGCAATCGATTTAATGCCCCGATATGCTGATTTTGTTTCTGGACTTCGTGGCATTGATTCTATCACAGATAATCTTCACGGCACGTGTAATCTCTTTATTTGTAGCTGTACCGTACTGGAACGTAGTACAATATACATTGGTGCGTTTTTACATAATATTTGCAAATTCTGCCAGGCTGCGCTAACATTCCAGACTAGACATAATTTATGCTACACACATAAAATGGTGAGAAAATGCAGCAGGCCATGCAGTATGAAGGTAAATGAGAATGACCTCGATGTTTCTGGCTGAGACCTTTCATCAACACTGGCGAAAATATGAGAAGAAACTACAAGAAGTTGGGAAGAGGGAAGTAAGACGTACAAGGTGGTAGATGGCAGGTAAAAGCGGGAGGGCGGTTGAAGGAAAGAGCTGGGAAGCTGATAGGTGAAAGAGATAGATGGCTGGAGAAGGGGTATTTTCATAGGTGAGGGAAGAAGACAATCGAAGAAAGGGAAGGGTAAGAGCACCGGAAGATCATGGGCAGGTAAGGAGATTTAACCAGAGAGGAATGGTGATGGGAGGGGTCTCAAAGTAAACCTGAATCCGATGCTGAGATTATCAATCAGAAACTTCCAGTATCATCCTCACAATCCGCATTGGTAGTCGACTTTGAAATTTAGGCAGGCCTGCATATATATCATCCTAATCATGTATGTAAGTATTCGGGATTTCGGGCCTTGGAGCCAATGTAGGAGTCGGTTCGATAGAAATGACTGTGGACTTCATGCACCATATGGTGCAGACACCTCCCTGAGTAATAAGGCACAGCTGTTACAGGAGAGCGTTCCGAGACGCTGCATGTCCATCCGATTTGGGAACAGCATACCATCGGACAGGAAGTCCCTACAAAGGATTGTGCGAACAGCCGAGAGGATAATACGGGGTTACTTACTTTCCATCAGAAACTTTTATCGGCATCGTTGCGCACGGAATCCCTTAGTATATCAAGGACCCCACTCATTCTGCCATCAGGCAGGAGACTGCGATGCATAAAACAAGAACGCAATGGTAAACAGCTTCTTGCTCCGGCCATTAAATTTCAGAACATCCTGCCACATCGCATTCGAATTGTCACCAGATAAGTTGTGGTTTGTCCTGCAATTTTGATTTGTGCACTTTGTTTGTCTATACGTAATTCATTTGTAGATTTAAATCTTACTTTTCTAAGTCGTTGTGGTTATATGTGTGTTGTGCATACTATTGTGCTTGAACATCACACAGCCATGTTCGAAGTTCCCAGTATATTTATTATGAAAGTACGTATATGTCACCATATTATACAAAGTATCTTGAGATGCATTTTCTTGCAGGCATTTGCACAAAAAATAAAGAATTCAATAGAATTTATGCAAAACGATGCCTGAGCAAACATTGAAAGACAAGCGATTTGCAATTGAGGAAAAATCGCGCAAATGCTAATTGCAAAAAAGAAATAAATAATGCTGAGTAAATGAGTTGAGGAGTCCTTGTAAGGGAGTCCATAGGTTGAAGAGTCAGTTCAGGGCAGAAATGAGTGAATTTATCCATGCTGCTTCAGGAAGCTGATGGTTGTAGGGACATAGCTGTTGAAGAACCTGTTGCTTTGACATTTCAAGCTCCTTGGTCTCCTGACAGAGGGTAGTAGCGAGAAGAGATCGTGGCCTGGCTGGTAGCGCTTCGTGAACATGGACTCTGCTTTCTTCTGGCGATGCTCTATGTAAATGTGCACAACAGTCAGAAAGAATTGCTGTAATAATCTGCGCTGTTCCCGCCACAGTTTGTTTACACTTCTGTTCCTGGTTATTGGTGTTTCACACCGTTTCACACAGTTCGGGCCTAAAGGGAGCCCTTCCTTCTGCCACTCTTTGAACGCACAAGTGACTGAATCGCATGACGATTCTGACTGCACCACCCAGAAAGTGAGAAGCAGATGAGTGTTGGTGACCAGACTTACAGTCAAAGAACAGACAGCGCTGTGAAGCCATCAGCCTTCCTGCGTCTTGTCATCAGCATCGCAAAAAAACAACATTGTTTATCTTGGGGTCGTTATTAACATGCAGATAATTAACTCACTGGGGAGTCCCGAGCTTAATAAAAGATAGGACTGCAGGAAAAAAAGCAGAAACGAGATCCATTTGTGCCGAGAATATGCACGGCCCAGCAAGAGGACTGCCTTTTGCTATTTATTATCCTTTTCTTGCCATCATTGGTTTTCCACGTAAGTTGTGCAACCACGTACATCTGCTATACGTTGCTTACAGTGATTACAGAGCGGTTTGATACCTAACTCGATTGTTTCGTTTCAGCAGCGCTGCTTGTAAGTAAGCAATTACATCTAAGATTCAAGTTGGCAAACTTGCAATGTTTAAATCAGCCTCCGATATTGATTCTCCTTGATCTTCTTTGATTGCTCTCTGAGCCATTTCTGTTTTGTCGTTGAAATCTTGCAGGTATTGCCCCAAGAAATAGAGTGACCTGAACGTATCTGTTGATATTTCATGTATAATCTTTACTTAAGTGTGTACAGTATCATAACAAATTGGCAGTAATAGATTTATAAACGTGCGTGCTGCTGCAATGCATTGTTGCACATTATTCAGCATGGGAGTGAAACAGTAAGGTAAATACAAAGTACGATATTATAAACTAGATTGTACTGCATACAATGAATTCAATGTTGTTTTATATTTTATGGGACATGCAGTAAGATTCCCTTAGATCCAAAACATTATATTGCAAAACTGTATAATATGCTGCAATGGACTTAATGGTTCGATGTGCTCATTTTCCCTGGTATTTGGAATTCTTTCTATGAGGGAGGGACTTCAGAGGGAGTGTAACCTCTACTTTCCTAGATGTACCTTACTGAAAAAACACTACAATAAATATGGCGCCTTTCCAAATGATTTTTTTCTGCACTGCCAAGGTGCGAAAACATTCCAGATACGATTTAGCTTACGTAACACAGGCTACATTCTCGGGGATCTCTGCAGGACAGGTAATAAATTTAGAAAGGAGTGTGCAGTCAACGCCAAGAACATTAATCGGGACTGGCAAAAAAGATGAAAAGTTACATCAAGAATGTGGGGGCAGCTGACGAGTATGGGAGGGGATAGGTGAAACCCGGAGAACAAAGGGGGACAAGTAAAGGCTTTTGAAGCGGATAGGCTAGAGAAGTGGGGATTTGATCGGAGCGGCTATAAGACCTCCGAGGAAAGAGAAAGGGGAGGAGTACCAGAAGCAGATAATGGGTAAGTAAGGAGATAAGGTTATATGACAGAGGGAAACGGGATTGGGAAGTTCAAGAAATTGTTGTTCATGCCATTAGGCGGCATAGAAGTTCTTGCTCATCCACCCTCAGAGGGACCTCATCGCTGCAATAGAGGAGACCATCAGATTTAGTTAATGCAGAGCCAGCTATATCAGCTATGTGAGTAGTTTAGTAACAACCCAGCGAAGCCGACATGGAGTTTCTTGGAAACAACGCTCACCTTCTGTCCCATTTCCTACGAATAATCTTGTTATTTTCTTCAAAAACGTCATTACCTCATTTAACCCTGAAGGTACAGGATGGCTGTTTTCTTTACAGCACCTCGATTAAACGGAATTCCGGCTTCTGGAGTAGAGCCCCAACATCCATCCCACGATAATACTTATATGGACATGGAACAATTTAAACAGATCTGTTCAATGTACTTCTGAGACAGAAAAAGATAACGATAAGAGATCATGCACAAAGTATACATGATTCTGAGTTGTTGCCCATGTTCACTGTACTTTTAAGGATAAGCCCTCATAATTAAAGACTCAGAACTAAAACTCCAATAAGCTTCCATGGACCCAATCGACACAGTCCTACGTATACTATCCAGCAATTTCAGGAATCACTCGAGTGAATGCTAGTTTCATCCTTATAGTGTAATTTATAAAAATGTAAATTCGAAATTTACGTTTGATGTCTTAAATTCACCTCATGAATTCCGATCTGAACTAAGACTTCAAACATAAATTTCGAAACGTTCTTTTTGTTCCCTTAACAGCGAACCTGGCAGCAGTTGTGGTACTATCACGGGGAAGATGCGGTCTCTCCAAATGTGTCACGTATTACCTGGTGGCAATGGCGGTGACGGATCTGCTGGTCATTTTCACTGCCGTGATACTGAATCGAATAACTGGTATCTTTTTCGTGAACAGTTTGCTCTCCATCACTCCCGCCTGTAGTCTCAGCACAGTGCTGATTTATACCACCAGGGATTGCTCGGTGTGGTTGACGGTCGCTTTCACGTTCGACCGGTTTGTCGCTATTTGTTGTCTGGAGCTGAAAAGGAGACATTGCAATGAGAAGTGTGCTGCTCTAGTTATATCCGTGGTCTGTTTTCTGGCAACTGTGAAGAATGTACCTTATTACTTTACGTACCAGCCCTTGTATATAGTAGACGGTGTGCCCTGGTTTTGTGATATCAAACTAATCTTCTTCACTGAAGCAGTCTGGATAGTGTATGATTGGTTGGACCGGCTTTTAACGCCGTGCGTCCCTTTTATTCTGATCCTGCTGTTCAATGTTCTGACTATTAGACACATTTTGGTATCGAACAGAGTCCGCAGGGGACTTCGGGGTGAGAAAGAGGGGAAGAATCTCGAAGATGCAGAAACGGAAAAGCGGAAAAAATCCATGATATTACTTTTCACTATCTCCGCCAGTTTTCTGTTCCTGTGGATTACATATGTCATTAACTTTGCATACGCGCGGATTAAAGGCGGTTCTTATATATCAGGGTTCAATTTCGGGAATCCACGCTACATTCTCCAAGAGAGCGCCAATATGCTTTCAAACCTGAGTTTCTGCACGAATTCCTTTATTTATGCTGTAACCCAGGCAAACTTCAGAGAGGAGTTAAAGAAAGCACTGAAGTTTCCCATGACTGCAGTTACTAGCTGTTATAATAAGCAAAAATAAATAAATTCTTCTGCGGCCTTTGATATTTGCTTCATTCACTTTTTTTTCTCCGTTCAATACATCGTCAGCTATAGATTTTATTACTACGAGTGTTTTGTATGCTCCGGCAAATCAACAAATTTCAAGACATTTTAAACCTGATTCTGATTCTGGGATTAGCAATTTCAACATTTCCTACGTTTGCCTCACAAACCACTTCGCCAAATCGCTTTGAAACTTATTTTAAAGGCCTGAATTTATTTTACGTATATCATCCAAATCATGAATACAGGTATTGTAGTGTTGGGGCCCAGCAACCGATGTACGAGTTAGGTGCAGAAAAACCATCCCAGTCTTCCAAGATCCAGTGTTCACATCACGGACGAGCTCAAATCGTCCTTCTTTGCATACAAAGGAACAGCGGTGCCTTCACTTCCCAAGGGGGCAATCAATGCTTTCCTCCACCCCCAACCCTCCCCCTCCAACTCAATTGAATTTTTCAGGAGCACCACTGATTTATATTTACCTTAAGCCGGATAATTTGCATTGTACCAGACGATATTTAATTCATGAACCAGTATTTTCTTATTTATGCCTATTTCGGTTCTAGATTTAATGCGTTGAGTTTTTAAGTTGTTGAATGGTATACAGTGTTCTGCTTTACAGCGTGAATGAAGAAACATTGGCTCGTTTGGCGGTATACATGTATATAGAAAAATGAAAATAAAATTGACTTGACTTGATTTGTTTTATCACTGCCTGCTTACGGGGGTCATTGCTTATTTACGTCTGACGGCCTTGTCACCGGTTAAACCAACAAAACTTGGACCTGAACATTTTGGATCAACTCATGTGGCCAATAATGTTGGAAGAGTAGCACCACGGGTCATTGAGAAATATTTACTGGGAACATACAAAGACAATGACAATGGAATATGATTTGATATGAGATGGCCGTCGCCAAATACACTCATTCACGGTATTCAATGGACTTTACAGTAAAATAATTAAATAATTAAATGGATGAATCTACTCACAAAGAATGCCTGCAAAAGAAGACAAACTATACAAATGGAAAAAAAAAGTTAATGGTAAATAGATAGATTCATCGCTAAATAGATGGACCGATAGATAGCGAAATAGATAATTAATAATTAATCAAACAAAGCACATAAAATAGATACAAAATAGATAGATAGATAGATAGATAGATAGATAGATAGGTAGGTAGATAGGTAGATAGATAGATAGATAGATAGATAGATAGATAGATAGATAGATAGATAGATAGATAGATAGATAGATAGATAGATAGATAGATAGATAGATAGATAGATAGATAGATAGATTGATTGTCGGATGGGTGTGTTAGTCCAAATATAATCAACCAGTTAAATATAGAGTTTAGCTCATGAACTATTGTTTTTCAACAACAAGAACATTATTCAATTGTCAGGAGGCAAAATGACATACGTTCACGCAATATATCATTCTTGTTTTAGAACGTTGTTTTGCTCCATTTTAAATTGTGTTTCAGGCAGGACAAGGGAACCTCAACAGGTATCTGGAACGAATGGAGATAAGCTAAAACAATACTAAAGGGCATTTTTTCCACAGCGTGTCGTGGATGGCTATAAGGAACTGACTGGGTAAGCCTTAGAGGCCAGTACAATTACAACGTGTAAAAAATCATTTCGAAATGGACGTGAATATGAAAGGTTTACAGTAGGGGTTCCCAAACATGGTTGATGCTATTGGTCCATGGCATGAAAAGGTTGGTTTACAACGAAATGTCATAATAAAGAAGAAATTTAAGACACTATGAAATGCCCTGAATACTAAGAAACTTATAGGGGTGTATTATAGGCCCCTTAATGGGGAGCAAGAATAGCAGGAGCAACTTTGTAACGAGATAGCAGATATTTGTAATAGGCGCAGGGTTGTGATTGTGGGAGATTTTAATTTTCCACACATAGACTGGAAAGCCCAGACTGTAAAAGGACTGGATGGTTTGGAGTTTGTAAAATGTGTGTAGGATAGATTTTGCAGCAATACATGGAAGTACAGACTAGAGAAGAGGCAATGTGGGATCTCCTGTTAGGGAATCAGATAGGTCAGGTGACGGCGTTATGTGATGGGGAGTGCTTCAGGTCACAATGCCATTAGTTTCAATATAATTATGGAGAAGGATAGGACTGGATCCAGGTTTGAGATTTTTGATTGGAGAAAGTCTAATTTTGAGGAGATGTGAAAGGATTTAGAAGGGGTCGATTAGGTCAATTTGTTTTATGGGAAGTATATAATAGAGAAATGGAGGTCATTTAAATGTGAAATTTTCATGGTACAGAAACTTTATGTTCCTTTGGGTTGAAAGGAAAGGTTAAAAGTTTGAGAGAACCATGGTTTTCAAGGGATATTGGAAACATGGTTCGGAAAAAGAGAGGTATCTACAATGAATAGAGGCAGCCTGGAGTAAATGAGCATCTCGAGGAACAAAAAGAATGTAATAAGAATATTAAAACAAATATTAAAAAAGCTAAAAGAAGATACGAGGTTGATTTGACAAGTAAGGCGAAAATCGATCCAAAGGGTATCTACAGTTATATTAATAGAAAAAAAAAAGATAGTCAGGAATAAAATTGGTCCTTTAGAGAATTAGAGTGGACAATTATGTATAGAGGCAAAAGAGATGGAGGAGATTTCGAAAAACCTTTCTTCTGTATTCACTAAGTAGAAGGATATTGAATTGTGTAAGGTAAGGGAAACAAGAAGGGAAATTATGGACAGCACACCCAAAATGCTGGTCGAATACAGCAGGCCATGCAGCATCTATAAGGAGAAGCACTGTCGACGGTTCGGGCCGAGACCCATTGCCAGGACTAACTGAAAGGAAAGATACTAAGAGATCTAACCATCCTGATGAAGGGTTTCGGCCCGAAACGTCGACACTACCTCTTCCCACAGATGCTGTCTGGCATGCTGAGTTCTGCCAGCATTTCTGCCAGTGTTTTTATTTCTTTCCAGCATCTGCAGATTCACTCGTGTTGCCTAAGAGATTTGAATGTAGTGGGGGGAGGGGGTGTTTCGAAATGATAGGAGTAGATCGGAGGGGGTGGGATGAAGCTAAGAGCTGGAAAGGTGATTGGCGAAAGTGATACAGAGCTGGTGAAGGGAAAGGATAATGGGACGGGAGTCTTCGGGAGAAAGAAAGGGGAAGGGGCGAGCACCAGAGAGAGATGAAGAACAGGCAGTGATGGGCAGAAAAAGAGAAAAAAAAAAACTAAACATATCAGGGATGTGGTAAGGTAAGTTAGAGAAGTTAATGTTCAAATTAATGCCCCGTTAATGCCCCTCTTACCCTTCTGATGCCATCCCTGACATATTTAGCTGTCTGTTTTTTTCTCTCTCTCTATGCCCATCACTCTGCCTATTCTCCATCTCCCCCTGGTACTCCCCCCTCCACTTTTGTTTCTCTGGAGTCCTGTCGCCCATGATCTTTCCCTTCTCCAGCTCTGTATAACTTTCGCCAATCACCTTTCCAGCTCTTAGCTTCATACAACCCCCTCTGGTCTTCTCCTATCATTTCGAATTTCCCCCTCCCCCCGCCTCTACTGTCAAATCTCTTTGTATCTTTCCGGTCAGTTTGTCCTGACAAAGGGTCTCGGCCTGAAACGTCGACAGTGCTTCTCCTGATAGATGCTGCCTGGCCTGCTGTGATCCACCAGCATTTTGTGTGTGTTGTTTGAAATTCCAGCATCTGCATATCTCCTCGTGATTGCTCTAGGAAAACTATGGAAGCTATGACGATTAAAGAGGAGGAAGTACTGGCGCTTTTAAAGAATATAAAAGTGGATAAATTTCCAGAACCTGACAGGATTTTCCCTAGGACCTTGAGGGAGGTTAGTGTCGAAGTAGCAGGGGCTCTGACAGAAATATTTCAAATGTCATTAGAATCGGGGATGGTGCTGGAGGATTGGCGTATTGCTCATGTTGTTCCATTGTTTAAAAAGGGTTCTAAGAGGAAAACCAGCAGTTATAGTCCTGTAAGTTTGACGTCAGTGGTGGGTAAATTAATGGAAAGTATTCTTAGAGGTGGTATATATAATTATCTAGATAGACAGGGTCTGATTTGGAATAGTCAACATGCAGTTGCGCATTGAAAATCCTTATTGAATTTTTTGAAGAGGTTACTCTGAAAGATGACGAGGGTAAAGCAGTGGATGTTGTTTACATGCACTTCAGTCTGGCCTTTGACAAGTTTCCACACGGATGGTTAGTTAGGTAGGTTCAATCTTTAGATATTAATATTGAAGTAGTAAAATGGATTCAACAGTGGCTGCATGGGAGATGCCAGAGATTAGTGGTGGATAACTGCTTCTCAGGTTGGAGGCCAGTGGTGGAGTGACTAGTGGTGTGCCTCAGGAATCTGTACGGGGTCCAATGTTGTTTGTCATTAACACGAATGATCTGGATGATGGGTGGTAAATAGGATTTGTAAGTATGTAGATGATACCAAGATAGGTGGTGTTGTGGATAACGAAGTAGATTTTTAGAGCTTGCAGAGAGATTTAGGCCAGTTAGAAGATTGGGCTGAAAGATGATAGATGGAGTTTAATGCTGATAAGTGTGAGGTGCTACATTTATCACAGATTTTCGTTTTTGCTTCATTACTCTAGTGTATATATAACAGATTAAATTGTTCGAAGTTTCGGTACCTGTTCGTGTTTGACATTACGGCATTACGGCGCTGGCGTTTAGGCAAAAGGGAGCCACCATCTGTCTCTGTCCATACCATCGCAGAGAAAGATCGAAGTATTCTTCATTGTCGTTTTCCTAACTTTTTTCTTTAAACCAGTGAGGGTTGTTAGCATTGAGCTGAACGTCGGAGCCAGTAGTAATACAGCGATAATGCTGGGGGAAGGTAGCAGGCCAGGACACATCAACAGATGTGCCCGGCCTGCCGAGTTCCTCGAGCGTTTTGTTTGTATTGATTGTAGTTCCAGCATCTGCAGAATTTCTCTTGTTTCTAGCCAGGACCTGGAGGACGCTGGTGCACTCTTCGACTGGTCTTTACCCTTTTATGTGATTGGGTTGGATGACCGACCAATAGCCAAAATCTCTGAGTCTCGCCGATATTGCTCTCCCCGTCATTCAGGCACGGACGCCTCCAAACCCTACAAGGCTGTTGTTGTCTTGAAGGTCCTGATTGACATATAACCTGTTGTCTATTTGTCTATTGTAAATTTCTGCCCATAACTAAAGGCTCACGTCCTTGGGAATAAAAGGTATGGATTCTACAGTTAATTAGCAAAAACAAAGTAAGAGACAGAGAGAGTGAGAAAGGACAGTGATAGATAGACAGACAGAGAGAGAGAGAGAGAGAGAGAGAGAGAGAGAGAGAGAGAGAGAGAGAGAGAGAGAGAGAGAGAGAGAGAGAGAGATCCTTCCTATTTTAACTCCCCAAAATGCATAAATTTCCTTTTCTGAATGACATTCCATTCACCATTTACTTTTTTCCCCTGTTGATGCACTTTTATCAGGAACCTTAGAAAACATTCAAATCTCTCCCTATACCGATAATGTTTTAAGAATACCAAAATTACTGTTCATTCCGTTGCAATCATTCATGTATATAATGAGCGATATGCCCCAGCACGGACCCTCACTCTCCACCCCTGCATTCTGAAAAACAGTCGTCAGTCTCTTACCATGAAGCACAACTTGTACCCATTTGGCTCATTCACCCAAGAAACAAATGTAATATCCTAGACAAGTCTAATGAGCGGCGCCCTTTGTAGGAACTTGCTGAAGCCCACGTAGCAACGTCTAAGGTTGTGCATAACCCCTCCATGATATTTAGATAATTAGTATCTAAACTTAATTTTATTGTTATTTTTATAAATGATAATTTATAAATTAAGGCATTGTAAGTAATTTCGAGCTCACGTTATGTTCAGTTTTAACAGTTGAAACCTTGTCAGAAACATAACATTCTTAGTGAAATGGTTAATCAGTAATCGTGAATTTTATACTTTCCATTATCTCTTGAGAGGCGAAGTTCATTGCATGGTGACGAATTGAGTAAACCTAATTTACCATATGTTTGTTCACTGGGTATGTCTGATGTATCCGAGCAGATGGTCACATGGCAGTCACGGTGTGATTTATTTTTATATATAAGTGCCCATACCTTACATATAAGTGTCCATGTCGCCAGTGCATGCAGGCATTTGGATATTCATTGAAGATCTTTGGTTCTTCTGTGGAAATGGGATATCCTGCAATTTACTACATCGCGAGTATTTACTATCCTGCACCTGCAGCAGTCGGTATTCCTGGTAAGGTACTGGTTGCTATTTGCAGTTAAGAAAAAGTAATTACATGTCTTTTAATGAAATTTACAACATATTTGAAGTAATCTGAATATTGTATAAAGGCTCTAACTTGTATGATACTTGCACAGGGATTCACACGGTTTGTAAGATTAAGTTCAACTTTGCTTTTATTGTCTTCCTATCATACCTATGCATGCAGTTAAACGAAACACCATGCATCTGGTCTGCCGAAGGTTGTAAATTTAGTTGACTTCATCTTGGTTACTTGCCTACATAGTACCTAGGATATCTTCAATGAGCGGTATCTCAAAAATGCAGTATCCACTATTAAGGAGCTCCAGCAGCCAGGGCATTCCCTTTTATCATTGCTGCCATCAGGTATGAATTATAGAATCCTGAAGGCACACATTCATCAATTCTGGAACAACTTCTTCCCCTCTGCCATCCTAAACGGGCATTGAACACTGAACACTACATCAATTTTTGAATAAATATTATTTCTGTTTGTGCACGATTTTTAATCTACTCATTGTACGAATAATGTAATTGATTTACTGATTTTATTTGTTATTATTACTTTTCTTCTTATATATTATGCATTGCATTGAACCCCTGCTGCTATGCTCATAAATATTACGACAGGTGCCAGTTATGACAAACCTCATTCTGATTCTGATTCTGGTTTCAAGATGCAAAACCCAGTTCATAAATTTACAAAGTCTTAGTACGGACTACGGCATAAGTTAGGCTCTGCTCTAAAAGAGATTCTCCTGAAGCACTATCATGCCGCCTTTGTGACCTCACTGTATACAGTAAATGTTCATGTACATTTGCCGCCTTCAAATGTCGTCAATTAAGTGCAATTATGCTATGTCTTCTTGATATTTCGCAATTGTTACATACGCCGATATTAATTCATAGTTCACACATAAGTACAAACCCTTTAAGATAAATAGTCTATCATTTACACAAAATATGTATTCCTGTTGCGCCATTCATTACGTGATAATTCACACTCTTATGCATATAGTTAAATCTTTCCTTTGCGAGTTACATTCCACTCCATTGCAATATGTTAATATCATTAGGTGAAGCTGATAGTAATTCTCATCGCTATTCCACGCCCTCACTTCGGAAAGTCTCATCACCTAGCTGTACTTCTACTCCCTGATTATAGCATAGATTAAGGTCTGCAACACTAGCGAGGGCCAAGAAGGTATGGACAAGGGAAGCACAGGAGCGCTTGCAGGACTGCTTTGAATCGGTGGACAGGAGTGTATTCAGGGATTCATTTTGGAACTTAGATGAGTATACTGCAGCTGTTATCGACTTTATTCAAACCTGTATTATTGAGTGTTTGTCTAAGAAGACGTACTATACATTATTTCACCAAAAGCTGTGGATGAATCGGGAGGTACGTCGTCTGCTGAAGGCTGGATTTCGGGCATTTAGGTCTGACGACACGGCTTGTACCAGAAAACCAGGAATGATTTGCGGTTGGCCTTTCAAGGGCGAATAGATAATTTTGAAAAAGCTTGGAGGCAACATCAGATGTAAGACAACTCTGGGAGAGTTTGAAAGCCATTACTTTCCATAAATGGAAACCTAATAGCATGAATGACAACGATGCTTCACTACCAGATGAACTCAACGCCTTATACACCTGCGCTGATAGGAGAAAAAAATACCGCTGTGAAGATCCCTGCTGCATCTGATGACACTGTGATCTCCGGCTCATAGGCCGATGTTAGGCTGTCTTTAAAGAGAGTGAGCCCTCGCAAGGCGGAAGATCCCGTTGGAGCACCTGGTAAGGCTCTAAAAATCTGTACCAGCCAGCTGGCCGGAGTATCGAAGGGCATTTTCAACCTCACACTGCCAATGGCGGAAATTCACATTTGCCTCAAAAAGACAACAATTATACAAGTGCTGAAGAAAAATAATGTGAGCTGACTTAATGTCTAAAGGCCGGATACTTCGTTACTCAATTTGTTCTTTAGACTTGCAGCGATATTTTTATTGTTCCAATCGTATATTATTCAGGTCACTTTTTCCATTTTGTTAGAGATTTTGATTAAACAAGTCCATTCCTAAAGCAACCATACTTCAGTGGCTTGGAATACCTCCGCCCCGGCCTTGTCTTTTCCAAGAAGATGCTGGAAGGTGTACGTGTTTAGCCAGACGTATGGATATACAGAAACCATACTACTTCTGGGTACTCAGGACCCTTTCCTTGGGTACTCAAAACGTAATCTCTAAAACTGGGCGTGCTTGCAACTAAAACTGTATTTTCTGTGCGCATTTTTGTTTTTTTGCAGTGAATTTAATGGCAATCGTGATCCACTCTCGTGGAAGATGCGGTCTCTCTGAATGTATCACCCGTTACTTGATGGGAATGGCAGTATCCGATCAGATGATTGTTCTCGTTGTGGCTATAGTGGAACAGACTAATAATATCTATATTTTGTCTCGTTGGTTGCTGATCACTCCGATTTGCGCTCTGACACTGATACTGAAGGTGCAAGCACGGACTGTTCCGTTTGGCTCACGGTTGCCTTCACCTTCGATCGGTTCATCGCAATTTGTTGTCTGAAGCTTCAGAAGAAATATTGCACCAAAAGGACAGCCACTCTAATAACAATAGCTATGGTTGTGGTGAGCTGTGCGAGATGTGTTCTGTTTTACTTCGCAGTGGAGCCCTACGTCATAATCAACCATGTTCCATGGCGTTTCACAGGTAAATCTGAATACTATACTGCATCCGTGTGGAAAGCCTATGAGTTACTTGATAATATTATAACACCACTATTACTAATCAGTTTAATTCTACGGATTAATGGGTTAACAATCTGACATATTAGAGTTGCAAATAGAGTGCGCCAAAGGCTCAGGAGCGCCACTGAGAATCGGAGGGATATAGAGTTGGAGAACCGGAGGAAGTCAATGATTCTGTTGCTCACCCTGTCAACCAATTTTATATTACTATGATGCATTCTCTGCGAATTGGCAACCACAAAATTATTTTTACATCGATGGATATTTCAGCATTCCGATATACATGTTGCAACAATTTGGGTTTATGTTGAGGTTTCTCAATAGCTGCACAAACACGTGTATCTACACCTTAACACAGAGGAAATACAGAGAAGAACTAAAACATGGGGTGGCATATGCATTTTCAAGGCTTGAACAGTTCGGAAAATAAAATGTAAATTGAATTGTAATTTTGCTGTTAAAAATTCGCCAAGTTCCGAAGTGTTTTAAAAATATATATCATCACTACATTCTGGTAGATCCAATTACATTGCCTATCACTGCATTTGGCACCATCAATGTGTCCTCTTATGAGTAATAGGAATAACATTCAAATTTGTTTATTCGGTTCTATAAAGGAAAGGCGCGTTGCCCGAGTAGTATGCTAGCTGTACAAGACAGACAGTTTGCTCGTTATGCAGCTAGTACACAATTCTTGAAACTTAGGTACGAGGAAAAGTGGGCTGGATAAACCTACCCAGCTAGAACAAACTGGTAATGGCACAACTTGTTAAAATTGACTAATTGACTAAGGATTATCTATATTATCTATTGCAGTTAAGGGAATCTGACCCGGCAGGTGGATTGATAGAGAGAGAGAGAGAGAGAGAGAGAGAGAGAGAGAGAGATAGATATGATCTGTGAAGGAGGAACTGCACTGCTCTATATTTAGATACCGGTCATTCGATTCAGTGTTGGCCTAGTTCCACGTTAAAGGCACAATAAGAATGGTAGAGAACGAATATTCCTTGTACAGATAGCAATTCATTAGAAGATCTTATCGGATTCATCGGATGATCAGAATTCTCGTGAGATAGATGTCCGTCTTCTACAGAGGAGTCCGGAATCATGTATAATCTAGGTGCTGCAGACACAACAGCTATATCGTATCTTCAGGTACAAATAAGAAAACGAAGTTATTGAAGAAAATAACGTCAACAGTCGTAGGAAATGGGATCGACGTGGCACGTTTTTTTACAGGAAGGCCATCCCATGTTCGCTGGTTGTTTACAAAACTAATCAGATAGTTGATAATGTCAGCTTTGCAAAAAAAAAAAAAATCTAGTATCTCCTCTACTGTCGCGATGAGGCCGCACTAAATTGCATGAGCAGCAACCTTTCGACCCTTTGGATATCATTCAACCTGATGGAATGTATATCGCTTTTCGAGCTTCCGGTAATTGCCCTCCCCCGTCACCACTCCCTTTCCCGTTTTCCTGTCGGACCTTTTCTCCTCAACTGCTCATGGTCTTCCGCTGGTGCTTCTCCCTCTTCCTTTTTTTCGATGTTCTTCTACACCTCTCCTATCAGATTGCCACGTCACCTTCAATATTGTACTTGGCCCTCCGCTCTTTCCAACTTCGTGATTTATCTTAACACCTTTTATTCTAATCGTGATGAATGGTTTCATCCCGAAATGTCGAGTAGACTCTCATATCGATGAATACCGTTATAAGAATCATCCCTTGTATAATAGAATAATATGATATCAGCCCTCCCCCTCCTCTTAACCCCTCAATATCCCTATCCAAAAAAAGGGAAAAAAAGAAAGAAAGACTGCCTGGATATAGGAGGATCCCCACATGCTCCATAGAATTCAAAATAGTTTTAATATATTTATTTCTTTCTTTCCCCAGAGGACCAATAACTTTATCTTCGGAGCATATATAATCTTATCTTTTGTAAATAAGGGTGCCAAATTCTCAGAAATGTGTCATATTTATTCCTTAAATTAGAAGTAATTATTTCAAGTGGAATGCAGCTAAAAAAATCATCATTCCAACGATCCATACTTAAGTTTGAATCCGATTTCCAAGTAATTGCGATAACCTTTTTGGCTAATGCCAATGCAATTTTTATAAATTCTTTCTGATAGTTATTCAATTTAGGTTTCGGTTTTATCCCTTCAATAACACCTGGTAAAATAATATTAGGTTATGTGGTAGTTGTGTTCCAATAAAACTCTTAAATTTATCCAAAAAGGTTCAATTTTAAAACAAGACCAGGCAGAGTGTAAAAATGTACCAGTTTCTTGATTACATGGAAAACATTGATCAGGTAAATTTGTGTTTAATCTATTTACTTGTTTCCGGTGCAATATTTATTTGATGTAAAAAAATTGTATTGTACTGATCTAAGTCGGACATTTATTGTATTTGTCATACTGTGAAGACATAGTCTTAACCAACTTGTTTCATCAATTTTAAAATTCAAATCCATTTCCCATTTTTGCCTTGATTTATGTATTCCTTGTTTAAGTGTCTGTTCGTGAATCAAATGATACATACAGGAAGTAATTTTTTAATATTATTCCTTGTTGAATTAAAGTTTCTATTTCATTAGGTTTCGGCATTAAAATTGACACAGTTTTATTCTTAAATAAACACTTAATTGTAAATACCAGGAGAGTGTTATTTGATATTTTATACTTATTCTTTAATTGATCAAATGACATCAATATACTTGTCAAAACAATCTCCTCTATATCTAATCCCTTTTTGAAACCAGTTATATGAAAGTTCATTGTAAAAAAATTGTAAAATCCACTGTAAAAACAATGAGTCTATTTTGAATTGGAGGTCTCTTTGCTAATAAAGATTTCTTTATCTCATCATCAAAATTTGTCTTATTCCATAAATCAATCAATTGTTTTAATATAAGGGATTGTTTCGTTTCCCGTATCCATTTAGATTCCCATTTATATATAAAATCTGCTGGTATATTTTCTCCTATCTTATCTAACTCTATTCTAAACTATGCCTGTTTAACTTCATCAAAAAAAGATGCCATGCATCTAAGTTGGTTTGCTTTATAATAATTCGTAAAGTTTGGAAGTTGTAACCCAAGTAGGACCAATTTCCATGTCAATTTTTCCAATGATATTCTTCATATCTTACCTTTCCAAAGAAACTTCCTCACACATTTATTTAACTCTTGAAAAAACTTCTGCAGCAGTTGTATTGGTAATGTTTGAAATAAGTACTGTTACGGATTCAGCAACAATAAATATATAAGTGAGGCAGGGTTTCTTACAACAAACAAAACATTTATTAAACTCTGAAAAACAAACCCCCAAAAAGTAAACAAACGAAACGCAACCGGAAATCAGCTGCTGTGCGGCAGCTTAAACAGATCTTAAAGGAACAAAGCGAAAACAGTTCTTAAAGCGATGTTGCAAAAAAGTTCTTCAAAGTAGTACTGCAAAAGTTCAAAATGCTTACGGTCCATTAGAGGAGAGACTTTTTAGACGATTTAAATTCTCTTTCACGTCGTGTTGCAACGTTTCCTAGTCGAACTATACTATTCCCGGAGAATTTACGAAGATGAAAATGAAACGGCTTAAAAGCACTGACCTTTCCTTTACAAAACTGTACCCAACCCTTTCTGCTATTATTTGCAGGGGTTAAAACGGGGACAGCCAACGAATTCCTTTCGATTGAGGATCAAACAAGGTCGAACCTGTTTCACAATCGAAATCGACTTTCCTCGATCTTTTAACTCCCTAACTCCGATCTTCACTCTCCACTGTCTTTAACTGGCAGTACTATCAAGAAACTGCCGGCAATGACCTTTTAAACTTTAGGCGTTAAATAAAACTCCACCTTTCAACCAAACTGCGTCACAATATTGGACCACGCAGTGGCATGGAGTCAAAATGGCAAATTCAGCCACAAACTGCCCCTCCTCACTTGGAGGGTCCTCCTTTTATACCCTGTAAAAAAATCTGTCACATGACCTCTACTGGCGGGAAAATGACGTCACTCCACCATCACAAGAGTACTACCTTAGGTCCAGTATAGCTTCAACACCACTGTCACGTGAGAAGTACAAGATACCCACGAGTGCGTAACACCTCTGTCCAAAAAAAAAATTGGTCTGTCAAGAACAAAATCTTAGCAAATATTTACAAGAAAAAAACCAAATGTATAAATTTTATAAGTTACACATTATACATTGTATTATCATATAGCATCTTACAACTTACCATACAGTAGGAGTGTTACAAATGTAAAAAAAAACACTCCATCAAAAAAATTACATTGTACATTCAACATCGACATAGACAGTCAGCAAAAACATTATCTTTACTTTTAATATGAGTTATCACAGTATTGTACTCTTGTAACATCAAATTCCAATTTAATAACCTTCTGTTTTTGTTTTTCATCTTACTCAGAAACACTATCGGATTATGATCAGTGTAAACGATAAATGGATTTTGAGTTGTACCAACATATACGTCAAAATGTTCTAAAGCTAAAAAAAGAGATAACTATTCCTTCTCTATTGTCGAATAGTTTCTTTGATGATTATTAAATTTCTTAGAAAAGTAAGCTACTGGATGATCAACCTCATCACCTTCATTCCTTAGCAATAAGACTGCTCCTGCAGCCTCATCACTAGCATCTAAAGCTAATGAAAAAGGATTTTCAAAGTCAGTTGCCTTGTGCACAGGTTGTTGACATAACATTGTTTTCAATATCTCAAATGCTTCTTGACAAGGCACTGTCCACACAAACTTCTCATTCTTCTTCAAAAGGTTAGTTAATGGAAGGGCAACATTAGCAAAATTCTTACAAAATTTTCGATAATATCCTACCATATTCCAAGAATCTTCTTCGAGCTTTTTTCCCGTTGGTGTGAGAATCTCTAAAATTTCCCGAACTTTTACCTGATCAGGAGCTACCTTACCTTGACCCACAACATAACCAAGGTAAGTAACAGTGGCATGTTCGAATTCACTCTTAGCTAAATTAATATTTAATTTAGCTTTTGAAAGCTTTTCAAACAATTTCTCCACGACAATAATGTGTGCTTCCCAAATATCATTTCCTGTCACGAAATCATCAATCTGTATCTTTCAATCCCTGAATCACAGAGTTAATCATCCTCTTGAAAGTAGCTGGGGCATTCTTCATCCCAAATAGAAGAACATTATATTCATATAGCCCAGATGGAGTTACAAATGCAGAAATCTCTCTACCTATGTCCGTTAGTGGAGCACACCAATACCCTTTCAATAAATCAATCTTTGTAAGGAACTTTGCTTTTCCAACTTTATCTACACAATCATCTACTCTAGGAATTGGATATGCATCTGTTTTCGTGACAGCATTCACCTTCCCATAGTACGTAAAAAACCTAATACTACCATCTGGTTTTGGCACCATAACACAGGGTGAACTCCAGTTCGAGTTAGAAAGTCTAATAATATTAATCTCGAACATATATTTAATTTCTTCCTCAGCACATTTTTCTATGTTCATCCTATATGGGTGTTGTTTAATGGGTTTGTCATCTCCAACAGTTACATCATTTGAAGCTATAATAGCCCTTCTCGGAATGTCCGGAAACAAATCCCTATACTTAAAAATTAATTGCTTCATCTGCTGTTTCTGCTCTGGCTGTTAATGTGCTAATTTCTCATCAATATTTTCCAGAATGGTTGAATTTGGTAACCTGACAGAAACAATGTTGGATTCAGAATGAAATTCAGATGAATCATCTATCATATTCCAAGTTAAATGAAATTCTTTATCATTAACCACAACAGTTACAGTATCAAATTGTTTCTCATAATATGGCTTTATCATATTTATATGGCACAGTTGTGTTGCCCTTCTAAGATCTGCAGTTTTTATCACGTAATCCACATCATTGATTTTAGAAACAATTTCATAAGGACCATGAAATCTAACTTGTAAAGGATTCGTTTGCACTGGGGAAAGAACCAGCACCGTATCTCCAGGCTTAAACATCCTCATCCTAGCTTCTTTATCGCACCAAGTTTTCATTTTCTCCTGAGCCAATTTTAAATATTCCTTGGCCACGCGACAAGCGTTATGTAACCTGTCCTTAAATTTCAAAACATAGTCCAACAAACTAGTGTGTACTTCCTTACTAATGCACTGTTCTTTCAACAAAGCTAAAGGTCCTCTAACTCTATGCCCAAATACAAGTTCATATAGACTGAAACCTAAAGATTCTTGTACCGATTCCCTTACAGCAAATAAAAGTAGATTTATACCCTCATCCCAATCACTTTCATTTTCCACACAATATGTCCTAATCATATTCTTGAGGGCAGACTGTAACCTCTCCAAGGCACCTTGCGATTCCTGATGGTATGCAGACGAAGTGATTTGCTTAGCTCCCAATTTATAAACTATCTGTTGAAACAATCCAGGCATAAAATTACTACCTTGATCAGATTGTATTTCCTTAGGTAATACAAAATAAATAAAGAGCTTCATAATAGCCTTTCTCACAGTTTTAGCTGTTATATTCCTAAGTGGTACTGCCTCCGGAAATCTTGACGAAGTACACATAATAGTCAACAAGTACTGATAATCAGATTTTGTTTTTGGTAATGGCCCTACACAATCTATAATAACTTTAGAAAACTGTTCACCAAATGCTGGAATAGGTTGTAATGGAGCCACTTGTGTAACTTGATTTGGTTTACCCACAATTTGACAAGTATGGCGTGTTCTACAAAAAACCGCCACATTTTTTCTCAAACCAGGCCAGTAAAAATGTTTTAAAATCCCGTCCACAGTTTTGCTTACCCCTTGATTTCCACCTAAGGGCACACTATGAGCTAACGTCAAAATCTCATTTCGATAAATTTTAGGGTCAACTACCTGGTAAACAATATTCCATTCATCACTTGCAGGAATTGTATGTGGTCTTCTCTTCCTCATCAACACTCCTTTTTCCAAGTAATATCCTACTGGCACCTTATCGCTTTCACTATCTGGTAGAGCTTGTTCTCTTAATTTTATAATCTCAAGGTCTTTACTCTGCTCTGCTGTCATCTCCTTCCGAGACAGAGATAAATCTTCATAGTCAGACTTACTCCAAGAATCTTGTTCAAACAATAAAGGTCGGAAGGTCTCTGACACATCCTCAAAACTCGAATCCTGCGTTGAACAGTCATGAGTAACTACCTCATTCTGCGTATCAATCTTTTTAGCCATAGCTCTAGTCACAACACAGGAAGAATCTGTGTTAGAATTCATCTGTGGTTCCTCTACCTCATTGTCAAATGCACTTCAGGAAAAACTTGTCCACCTGCCAAGCCATCACCTAACAATAAAGAAATATCCTTCACAGGTAAGCTGAGCTGTAAATCCTACTTTAACAAATCCTGTAACTAACCCTGACTTTAAATTTACTTTATGCAAATATACAGGCATAAAAGCACTCCCAGCACCTTGCATATAATTTACCTTACCAGTATCAGACTCTTCATTAAACTTTAATACACTGTCTAATATCAGTGATTGAGAAGCTCCAGAATCCCTAAGGATTTTTACTGGCACCGGAGTAGATCCTTGTTTCAAGGATACAAATCCTTCAGTTATGAAACGACCATTTTTTTTTAACTTGGTCAGACTCTAACAAAACCTCATTCGTGTTTTTCGAACCCTTAATTTTACAGGTGCTTCAGTATGTTGCACACAAGCATCTGGGACTGCCTCCTTCTCTTTCTTTTTCAATCGGAAACAGTTAGCTATTACATGGCCAGGTTTCTTACAATAGTTCCAAGTAGGACCAAACTGTCTTTCCTTCACAGGTTTCCCTTCCTCCTTACCTTTCTCATTAACTTCTGATTTAATTTCAGATTTACTTTGAGTCTCTGTGTCATTTTTTCTCTTAAAAATTCTACCCTAAGAAAATTTATTCTTTTGAATTAAAACATACTCATCAGCTAATTTAGCAGAGTCCTGCAATGTATCAGTATCCCTCTCATTTAAGTAGGTCCTTACTTCAACTGGGATGCTTCTTTTAAATTCCTTCATTAAAATTAGTCCTTTCAATGTATTATGGTCCCCATTTACATTTTTAGAGGAAACCCAACTCTCAAAACACACGGCTTAATCATAGGAAAATTCCGTATGTTTTTTTCCACAGACTTCTTCAAACTTCTGAATCTTTCTCTATACGCTTCTGGGACCAATTCGTATGCTTTCAAAATCTTCTGTTTAACAATATAATAATCTAGTGCTTGTGCAGCAGTTAAAGTTGTATAAACCTGTTGTGCTTTGCCTTTAATTGCACTCTGTAACAACACTGACCATTTAACTTTCGGCCACCCTGAAATCTGAGCAATCGTTTCAAAATGTTGGAAATATCTTTCCACTTCCGTTTCCCTAAATGGAGGGACGAATTTAATTTATTGACTAGCAACAAACGGTTTTCTAGAACCAGAAGACTGATTATAAGACCTTAATTTCGACATCGCATATTCCAACTCCATCTTTTTATTATCAGTTTCTAACCTGCAAAGCTCCAATTTTGATTTACGTTGTTCCAACTTCATTTGTTCTATTTGCAACTGCATCTCTAGATTACTTATTGGAAACGACTCTACTTTCGATTCATCAAAATCACTCGAATCTACATAGTGTGACACGAATTTTCTCTATATTAGAGCTTTTGATGTCGACCTCGAAATACCTTTAATTTCCAATCTACTAGCTATCTCAGAAACCTCAGTTTTTTTTCTCTTTCACTAACAACTCCGCGTCTGCCGAAGCCAGAAACTCATCAATATTCATTGTTGCTGAATGTCACTCATAAGCCAATCAAACAAAATAATCGAGTATTCCCCCTTTCCAAAACACCGAAACAAAATTTAACAAGCTTTTAAATAAAAATGTTTCAGCCCGGACTAGCCCCCATATTTTTGTTACGGATTCAGCAACAATAAATATACAAGTGAGGCAGGGTTTCTTATAACAAATAAAACATTTATTACACAGTGAAAAACAAACCCACAAAAAGTAAACAAACGGCTAACGCAACCGGAAATCAGCTGCTGTGCGGTAGCTTAAACAGGAATAAAGCTACTAAAGGAATAAAGTGAAAACAGTTCTTCAAAGTAGTACTGCAAAAGTTCAAAATGCTTGCGGTGCATTAAATGAGAAACTTTTTAGACGATTTAAATTCTCTTTCACGTCGTGTTACTGCGGTTCCCAGTAGAACTATACTTTTCCCGGAGAATTTACCAAGATGAAAATGAAACGGCTTAAAGGCACTGACCTTTCCTTTACAAAACTGTACCCAACCTTTCCTGCTATTATTTGCAGGGGTTAACACGGGGACAGCCAACGAATTAATTCCTTTCGAATGAGGATCAAACAAGGTCGAACCTGTTTCACCGTCGAAATCGACTTTCCTCGATCTTTTAACTCCAATCTTTACTCTCCACTGACTTTTAACTGGCAGTACTATAAAGGAACTGCCAGCAATGACCTTTTAAACTTTAGGCGTTAAATAAAACTCCACTTTTCAACCAAACTGCGTCATAATATTGGACCACGCAGTGGCATGGAGTCAAAATGGCAAATACAGCCACGAACCGGCCCTCCTCATTGGGAGGGGTCCTCCTTTTATACCCTGTAAAATATATCTGTCACTTGACCTCTACTGGCGGGAAAATGACGTCACTCCACCATCACAAGACCACTACCTTAAGTCCAGTGTTGCTTCAACACGACTGTCACGTGAAAAGTGCAAGATACCCACGGGTATGTAACAATACTGTAACTTAGGAAATAATTTTCATTTTCACAGCATTGACTCTACCTACTAATGTTATTGGTAACATCATCCATTTATCAAGATCATCTTGATTTTTTGTTAAATAATGGTAAATAATTTAATTTATTTAAATTCATAATATCGTTATCAACTCTTTTATCTAAATACTTTATACCATTTATCGGCCATCTAAGTTGAGTTACTAATCGACATTGACTATCATCTCCTTTTTTAAGAGGTAAAATTTCACTTTTATCCCAGTTTATTTTTTACCCTGATGCTTTCCCATATTCTTCATTGTGAGCTCTGTAAACCACGCAAGGGTGCAGGGACCTGTCCTTCTTTGCTGCAAACAAGAACCCTGCTCCTGCTGGGGAGGAACAGAGACGAATTATTCCTGCAGCCAAGGCCTCCTAGGTATACTTGTCCATCGCCTCCCTTTCAGGTGGAGACAGGGAATACAGACGGCCCCTAGGTGGCGAGGTTCCCGGAAGGAAATCTATAGCGCAGTCATAGTGTCATGGTCCGGATCTGTTCCCCTTTAAGTTTAGTTAGGTTGCGATCCGGACCATTGACTCCTTGTTCCCGTCTAATTGCGTTTCACGCGTCCCTCGAACTCGGCAATCAAGGTAATCTAGCCTCGACCCGAACCAGCAACTTATCAGAGCAACGCTTTGGCAGTTCGAGGCGAGAGCGTTAAAGAAGTCTTTACAAGTTGCCGCCGCTACGACAAGCCAGAGCGATCCAATCCGCATCGGAGAACCAGCAATTCGCCTTCCGTCGCCAGAGTAGGTCGGGGCGAGGTTATTCTCCCACGGGTGAGTGGAAGGCGGTGTCCATTGTCTTTATCTACCCCCTGAAGAAGTCCCGGCTCAGTGCCTGAGTGGAAGGCGAAGTCTTGACTTGATGTTCCTGCCTGTTGTCCATGGCCACCCTCTGAAGAAGTCCCGGCTCAGTGCCTGAGTGGAAGGCGGAGTCCAGACTGGATGTTCCTGTCCGTTGTCCATGATACCCCTGTCCGAGTCCAAGGTCCGCGGCTGTCCATGATACCCCTGTCCGAGTCCAAGGTCCGCGGCTGACCGTGTTCCGGCTGTCCAAGCCATGACCGCAGCGGTCCCAGTTCCCTGTTTCTAAATCCCAGGTCCGTGGCAATTCTAGTCCCTAGTCTGAGGTTCGTGTTCCTTTGTCCTCGATTTTCCAATCTTCTGTGTAACTAGCAATAAACGCTATTTTATTGTACGTGAGAAGGAAGTGTTTGTGTCCTGCATGTGGGTCCTCTCCCAGAACCCCTGTCCCCACATCATGACACATAGGGGCAATGCGGGGTTAGGTGGTGGCTCGAGTCTTGCTGAATACCAGCTTTAGGTCCCAATATTCTAGGGGTACAGAGGACAGATCGGGAAAATCTGTAGGCAGAGGAGCCGGACTTGGAGTAGCATGAACAACACGCAGACAATGATTTAGGCAGAAGGGACTCAAGCTTAAGACCCTGTTATTAGAACAATCAATCTATGGACCGTGCTGAGCTAGCCATGGGAGGCCTAACACAAGTTCAGCTTTGGGGGTATCTATTACATGAAAAATAATGCTCTCCTGGTGATTGTCAGAAATGAGGAGACTCACCGGAGCTGTAGAGTGGGCAATCAAGGCAATTTTCACTCCGGTTAAGCAGTTGGCCTCCAGGGGTTGCATCAGACGGGGGAGTGGCATCCCGAGTTTGGCCGCAAACCTGGAACTGATAAAGTTTCCCTCAGCCCGGAGTTGATGAAAACTGAAACAATGTGTCTCCTCCCTTCAGCCAATATACAAGCAGGTAGCAGAGTTCGAGTGACGGGGCACCGGGGGAAGGAAGCACTGCTCGCCCGTAGTCACCTCTTTATGAGCGAGCGTTGACTTTTACAGGACTACCGGATACATAGTGACCAGCCTGACCTCAATCCAGACAGGGGTTGGTACTGACTCTCCTCCTTCGCTCTGAAGGAGACAGACGGGCACGATCAACCTGCATGAGCTCCGTTGGGCTGGATGGGGGTGACTGAGCACTCGGAGAAGGAGAGGTGGGTGCGGGCTGGAAAAATGTCAGACGTCCCCTGGTGGTTTTTCGTGACCCCCTGAGATTACGCTCCCGCTGACGCTATTTTTTCATGCGGCTGTTAATCTTAATGGTCGAATCGACCAGCTCTTGGAAGCCAACAGGCAGGTCGCGGGTGGCTAGTTCATCCTTAACCTCTTCGCTCAGCCCATAGAGGAACATGTCCGATTAGGCTGCCGAATCCCAGTTGGTAGAGGCGGCTGGTGTATGGAACTCAATGATGTAGTCCGAAACTAGCGGTAACCTTGACGATTTCGCAACATCTCCCTCGCTGCTTCTCGCCCCTGCTGGGAACGGTCAAAGACTCTTCTCATCTCCTCAGAATAGTCCTTAAACGTGTGGCAAAAAGGGGCTCTGCTGTCCCACACAACCGTACCCCACTCTCTTGCTCTTAACGACAGCAGCGTGATCACATAAGCGATACGGGATCGATCAGTGGGAAAGGTAGCGGGCTGCAGCTCAATAAACAGCGAGCATTGAGACAGAAAGGATTTGCAGGAGCCTGGTTCACAATTGTAAATTTCAGGTGGAGGTAAGCGGGGCTCTCGGGCTGGTAGGGTTGGAGTCTGTGGGGCTGATGGTTCCACAACAGGAGGCGGGTTAGAGCTCAGCGCCAGCTGAATCTGGTCAGAAGCCACGCTGGTCAGAGATGCGGAAAAGGCTTCCATCGACTGGTTGACAGAGGCGAACTGCGCTTCATGTCTCCCTAACAACACTCCCTGTCCGGAAAGGGCCTCTCGCACATGGTTGGGGTCTGCTGAGTCCATAATGGCCAGTTCGTTCTGTCTGGTTGGGTCGGGTTACGTTAGGACTCAAGTGCAGACCAATGAATACTCTTTTACCAGTATTTATTAGGGAGCACAAGGGTAACAATCGTTCAAAAACAGGAGGCAGGGACGAATACGGAATGGCAGGTGGAGGTCTTACCCAGGAAAGGCAGTCTGGCGAGGGCAGACGGTCCAGAGCGCACAGGCAAAAATCAGGTTCCAAAACAGGCAAAATCCAGAAACACAGAGTCCGGCAAAGTCAGTAGGAAGCAGTCGCAATGGCAGGCTAGAAAGACTCAGGTTAGAGCTGGGACGAACTGGCGGAGAATGTGTCAAGGCAGGGTTTAAATGGACCGGGTAATGGGTGAAAACAGAAACAGGTGGGTGCTAGTGAGGAGATAAGTGAGTAATGGGCGAAAGTCCAATAAGGAAAGGGGCTGAGACAAAACCCACAAGGCCAGGTGAAAGAAGGCAGAAATTAAGGGCTTTCATTGTCCAGAGCTATCAGCAGAGGCCCTTCGACCCAGTGTTCAGGCTGGATCCTTAACACTATATGTTGCTGGTTTTAAAGAATCTCTACCTTTTCTTGGAAATACTGTTAAAATCGCTGTCGAAAAAGATTCTGGAAGTTTATGTATTCTTTCCGCTTGATATATTAGCTCCACAAAAGGAGGAATTAATAAATCTTTAAACGTTTTATAGAATTCAGACGGAAAACCATCCTCTCCTGGAGATTTATTACTCTGGAGTGATCCTAAATCTTCTTCGACCTCTTTTAATGTAAAAGGCATATCTAATCCCTTCTGTTCTTCCGAATTCATTTTATGTAACTATATTAAAAATTGAATAAAAAAATAAAAAAAAGAATCACCCCTTTTAATAATGATCAGGGAGGCACAGATTATCTGTATATACCGACAAATACCTTATATTATTTATACTTTATTGTCACCAAACAATTGATACTAGAGCGTACAATCATCACAGCTATATTTGATTCTGCTTTTCGCGCTCCCTGAAGTACAAATCGACTTAAATATATTAAAATGTAAAATGTCAGGTCCGGATATTTGGAAGGTATGGCCCAGATCTAGTTCAGGATCTGTTCAGCAGTCTTATCACAGTTGGAAAGAAGCTGTTCCCAAATCTGGCAGTACTAATCTTCATGCTCCCGAACCTTCTCCCGGAGGGAAGAAGGACAAAAAGTGTGTTGGTTGAGTGGATCGTGTGCTTGATTATCCTGGCAGCACAGCTCCGACAGCGTGCGGTGTAAAGTGAGTCCAAGGATGGAAGATTGGTTTGTTTGATGCTCTGGGCTATGTTCAGCTTGTTGAGGTTTGGACTGGACGACCTCCATTATTTCAACTAATAAAAGAGCTACGTGCTCCATATTAGAACCCCTGACACTCTATGAACAATCAATGAAGAGAAAAAGATATTACCCGGAAAAGGAGTCTGCGCTGGCCAGGCTTTCCTCGTGGTCCCGATCTCCACGTGTCCGTGGGGTTCTTCTTATCCGCGATTGTTTGTCTTTGGCTGCTGGTGAGCCATTGCTCCGCGTATTTGGATCTCCTGAGTCTCATACTGTTCTTCATCAATTGAACCATTGGATCTCCATCCATTGGTTGAAGGTCACCTAAGCTACCTGGCTCACCTTTTACCGGTCATTGTACAGGGCAACAGCCAACATTCCTTCATGGCTCTGCCCACCCCAGCCATATGTGTTTGTGTCTTTACACTCTGACTGTCCAAACCAGTTAAATGAGGCAACCTAGACCGAGTGTAACGGGATTACCGATTGCAGGTCTGGCGTTTTACATAACAAGCAGCTACTCTTCTGAGAATGGTTTTAGTTATAGTGATTAAATTGTCCCAGAGCAAGAATCACTTCAGAGTCCATACCCTTTCCATAACAAATAGTTATTTGTATGATAAATGTCTCAGGTTTAGCAGATCATTATCTAAAGCTTCCTGTGTCCACATTCAGTTCCTCTGATTAGATTTTCCAACAGCAAGGAACTGTTCAGGGTCCAAAGAATGGCAGGGGGGGGGAATAAAAGACAACTGGCTTGTCAGCTCTCCCTGTCCTTGATTAGATTGCAATCTGGCCTACTGAGTTCGTCCAGCATTTTGTTTTCTAGCTTAAACTAAATCGAGTTTGGAATGTTAGCGCAGCCTGGTAGAAGTAGCAAATATTATTTAAGAAGCAAATTATATTGTAGTACGCTCAGTCGGATACAGCTCACAATACGGAGATTAACGTCACAACCATTCATTTTGGAGCGCAGCAGATACGACAATTACGCTCCGGAATGTGCACGAGTTCGCTAATTATTGTTTCATTGTGATAACACATAACTCCATTCATTCCGACGTTGTATATTTCCAGACTCGCACATAGCAACGCTTCGCTGCCTGATTGAATTCTGCCTTGCCTGAGCATTTGGACTGACGAGAAAACTGACTCTGAAGACAAGCTGTGTTCGTTTTATTCTTAGTTGTGCCTTTTTAGACACCTTTTCTACGACTCGAACATTCAACTTCTAACCGTTGTATTGTTCCCTTAACAGCGAACTTGGCGGCAGTGAGGAAGGTGCGATCCCTCCAACCTCGTCACTTACTATCCGGTGGCAATGACAGTGGCGGATTTGCTGGTCGTTGTCACTGAATCGAATAATCGGTGTCTCCTTCGCAAACAGTTTGCTCTCCATCACTCTCACCTATAGTCTCAGCACGCTATTGATATATGCAACCAATGATTGCTCAATGTGGCTGGCAGTAGCTTTCATGTTCGAACTATTTGTCGCCCATTTGTTACATGGAGTTGAAAAGACGACATTGCAATCGGAAATACGCTGTTGTACTTACATCTGTTGTCTGTTTTCTGGCAACAGTGACAAACATAACCTATTACTTTACGTACAAACCGTTGTATATACTAGACGGTGTTCTTTGGTTTTGTAATGTTAAACGAAGCTTCTTCACTGAACCAATCTGGATAACGTATGACTGGTTGGACCTCCTTGTATTACCGTGCATCCATCGTGCCACCGTCCCTGAACTTCCTTCCGCATCGCAGTCGAAGAATCACCGGATAGTTTGCATTGTACCCTACAATATTTGATTTGTGTACTTCATCTCTACGTAATTCATTTGTAGATTAAATTCGTAGTTCTCAATTCGTTATGTGTTTTATGTGTTGTGCATGCTACGGTGCTTTCTACAACGCACAACCAAGTTCAAAGTCAGAAGGATATTTATTATCAAATTATCTATATATCCCAGTATGCTACCTTGCAATGTATTTTCTTGCACGCATATGCAGAAAATAAAGAAACACGATAGAATTTATGCAAAACCACACATAAACAAAAACTGAAAGACATGCAATTTGCAAATTAAGTCAAATCGCACAAATAATAACAAAAAGGCAAAACAAATGCTGAAAAAAATGAGTGGAAAACTCCTTGAAAGTGAGAGCACAGGTTGAAGATTCATTTCAGATCTGAATGAGTGAAGTTATCCACGCTGCTTCAGGAGGTTGATGATTGTCGGCCAATGACTGCTTATGAAGCTGTGCCATTAAAGCTCCTGTGTCTCCTGACAGATGGTAGTAGCGAGAAGATATCATGGCCTGGCTGGTAGGGGTTATTGATGATGGAGGCTGCGTTCTTGTGGCGACGCTCTTTCTAAACGTGCACAATGGTGAGGAGGGATACTCTTGTTAGGGTCTGCGCTGTTGCCGCTACAATTTGTCGACACTTCTGTCCTGGCTATTGGTATTTCCTTGCCACTCCATAATGCAACTAGTCACGATGCTCTCCACTGAACATCACGAGATATTACGGAGCAACAAAATAAATCGTCTTTTCAAATATCTTTTCTATTATCACACAGTTCCGGAATAATGGGAGCATTTGCTCCGGCCACTCTTTGAACACACATGTGACTGAATCGCTTGAGACTCCTGACTGCACCGCCCACAAGCTGAGAACCGGATGAGTGTTGGTGGCCAGATTCACAGTTAATGGACAGATCATGTTGTGAAGCTATCATTCCGCCTGAGTCCTGTCATCAGCACGACGAAAAGCATTCATTGTTTACGTTTGGCTCGATACTAACATGCAGATAATTGATTCACTGGGGAGATCCGAACAAAATATAACAGCTGGAGAAAAGCAGAAACTAGAACTATTTGCGCAAGATAATGCACGCCCCAACAAGAGGACTGCTATATGCCATTTACTATCCTTTACTTGCCATCATTGGATTTCCCTGTAAGTTGTGCATCTTCAATCATCTACCGTACCTTGTTTATAGTAATTCCAGAGATGTTTGATACCGACTTCCACTGCTTCGTTTCAGCAGCGCTGGTTGTAAGTGAACAATTACAACTAAGAATCTATATGGCAAACTTGCTATATTTACAGATCAGTGTCCAATGGTGATTCTAACTGATATTCTTTGACAACGCTCTGAGCAATTAATGTTTTTTCTTTGAAGTGCTGCAGATTTTATCTCAAGAAATAATATGACTTGAATATATGTGTTCACGTTAAATGTCTAATCTTTATTTAATAGTGTAATGTGTGATTTAACATTAGCAGTAATAGATATATTAATGTATCTGATAAACTGCATGATGCTACGATGCATTATTGCACGTCAAGCAATATAACAAGCAAGTATAATCTATCTATATATATATATATATATATATATATATATATATATATATATATATAGAGTGACTGTACCATATTGGAACGCATTACAATTTAGCTTTGGTGCCTTTTAAAATAATATTTTATATATCTGCCAGGCTGCGGTAACATTTTAGATATTTAGTTTATGTGACACACGGTAAATGCTGGATGACCTGAGAATGTCAAGTAGCATCGACGGAAAAGAATAAGCAGTCGACATTTCGGACAGAATTCCTTCATCAGGTCCGGAAACAAAAATATGAGAAGTTAGGTCAAGCTGGGAGGAGGTCAGGAAGAAGGTAGGTGATAGCTGAAAACCGGAGAACGGAGGGCACAAGTGAAGGACTCGGAAGCTGATGGGTAAGACAGCTAAAAGGCTGGAGACGAAGGAATTTGATAGGAGAGGCTAGACGACCATCCAACAGAAAAGAAAGTGGGAGGAACACCAGAGGCAGATGATGGGCAGGTAAGAAGATGATGTGAGAAAGGATACCGGGAATGGGAGTGCCAAGAAATCGTTGTTCATGCCATCAGGTTGGTGAATACACAGACACAATATAAACTGTTGCTCATACAACTGGAATTTGGCCTCATCGTGGAAATAGAGGACACCATTAGATTTAGTTTATGCAGAGCTGACATTACCAGCTACGTGAGTGGATTAGTACCCAACCAACGAACATGCCATTGAGCTTCTTTAGAACAAGGCGCAGCGTCGGTCCCATTTTCGGCGATGCCCGTGTTATTTTCTTCAGAAACATCATTTCCTCATTTAAATCTGAAGATGCTGGTTGGCTGTTTTCTTCGCGGCGCCCAGATTAAACGGGATAGAGGGTTCTGCATTAGAGCAGGGATATCTATCTTACGTTAATACTGGTTACAGACATGAAGCAATTTAAATAGTTCTGTTCAATATACTTTTCAAAGACAGAAAGAAAATAACGGCTTTGAATATAGATGTAACGCTGATAAACAAAATATGCATGGCACTGAGTTGTTGGTCATATTCACTGAACTTTTAAGGATAAACCCTTGCATCCATTTCTCGTAATCGAGGATACAGAACTAAAAATTCAGTACCCTTCCACGGACCCAGTCGACCCATTCCTACCTTATATCGAATCACTCGAGTGAATATAATTTTTACCCTTTTCGCGTCATTTGTAAAATCATCTCATGAATTCCCATCTGTACTCAGACTTCAAACATTCAATCTCGAACCGTTCTTTTTGTTCCCTTAACAGCGAGCTTGGCAGCAGTCGTGGTCCTATCACGTGGAAGATGCGGTCTCTCCAAATGCGTCACTTATTACCTGGTGGCAATGGCGGTAACGGATCTGCTGGTCATTGTCACTGCGGTGATATTGAATCGAATAACTGGTATCTTTTTCGTGAACAGTTTGCTCTCCATCACTCCCGCCTGCAGTCTCGTCACGGTGCTGATTTATTTCAGCTGGGATTGCTCGGTGTGGTTGACAGTCGCTTTCACGATCGACCGGTTTGTCGCTATTTGTTGTCTGAAGCTGAAGACGATATATTGCAATGAGAAATCTGCTGCTGTAGTTATATCTGTTGTCTGTTTTCTGGCAACCTTGAAGAATGCACCCTATTACTTTGTGTATCAACCCTTGTATATAATAGATGGCGTGCCCTGGTTTTGTGAGTATAAAACAAGTTTCTTCACTGAACCATTCTGGATAGCGTATGATTGGTTGGACCACCTTTTAATGCCGTGTGTCCCTTTTATTCTGATCCTGCTGTTCAATGTTCTGACTATTAGACACATTTTTGTATCGAACAGAGTCCGCAGAGGACTTCGGGGTGAGAAAGAGGGGAAGAATCTCGATGATGCAGAAACGGAGAAGAGGCAAAAATCCATGATATTACTTTTCACTATCTCCGCCAGTTTTCTGTTCCTGTGGATTACATATGTCATTAATTTTGTATACGTGCGGATTAAAGGCGTTTCTTATATATCAGGATTCAATTTCGGGAACCCACGCTACATTCTGCAAGAGAGCGCAAACATGCTTTCAAACCTGAGTTTCTGCACGAATTCTTTCATTTACGCGGTAACCCAGGCTAACTTCAGAGAGGAGTTGAAGAAGACACTGAAATATCCCAGGACTGCAGTTACTCGCTGTTTTACTAAGCAGAAATGAATAAATTCTGCTGACTTTGATGTTTACTTCATTCACTTCTGCTTTTGAATATATTTCAAATTATAGTTTTTATAAATATGTATTGTAATGCACTGCTGCACCAAATCAACAAATTTCATGACATTTTAAACCTGATTCTGAGATGATCAATTACAAAACCGCCTACGTCATCCTCACTATCCATATCGCCAACAGGCTTCGAAATATTGGCTGGCCTGCATATATTAAGCATGTATCATTCAAATCTGGTACACAGGTATTGTACAGTTGGGCTCTTAGAACCAGTCTACGAGTTGGTTTTAAGGAAACGGTTGTGGACTTTAGGAAGGTCAGAAGGAACATCTCAGTCTTCCCAGACACGGCTCCTTCATGAAGTGCTCCGATTTCCTGGGTTTTCACATCATGTACGATGTCAATAGGTCCCTCAGTTTGTCTTCTGAATAGAATGGCACACACTCCCCTTACACCTCAATTGTATTTTACAGAACAACCGTTAAGAGCATCCTTAAAAGCTGCATCTGCATTAGCTTTTGGAGCAGCAGAACATCAGACGGGAAGTCCCTACAAAGGAACAGTAAGAATTGCCGAGAGGTTAATAGCGGTCTCCCCACCAAGCACCACCAACCAATATTGATTGGAAACCTTGTTTCCGCAGAACGCTCAGTATTATCAAGGATCCCACTCCTCCATCCAGCATCCTCTTTGACATTCCACCACCAGGCAGGAGACTTCCAATGAATAAAAACTAGAATGAGATGGGAAACAGCTTCTTCCTTCGGGCCTTAGATTTCTGAACACTGCCGCATCGCATTCAAAGTGTCACCAGATAACTTGCATTGTGCCCAGCAATATTTAATTTATACACTTTACTTTGTTTATCTATGGATATATCATTTCGAGATTTAATTCGCAGTGCTTTTAAGTTATTGTGTGGTATATGTGTGTTGTACATATTACACTTTACACAATGGGCCGGAGAAATGTTGGCTCATTTGTTGGTATATATCTATATAGCTAAATGACCATAACCTTGACTTGAATTGACTTGGCTTATCACTGCCTGCTAACGGGATCACTACCTTGTTCCTAGTTAAACCAACAATCCCGGGATCTGAACGTTCTGCATCAGCTCATATGGCCAACAATTTTCGGAAGGTAGAACTACAGGTCTTGGTGAAATATTTCCTGGGAATGGACTAATGTCTAACAATGGATAATGTTCTAGGAATGCGAATTAATCTGAGATGGCCGTCGCCAAAATCACATACATTCACGGTATTCAAGGACATTCACAATACAACAATGAAATACAATAGAATCAATGAAAGCGACTCACAAACACTAGCAGCATAAGAAGACAGACTGTACAATGCCAAAAATATATGTTAATTATAAATAAATAAATACATTCATATTTAAATAAATAGTTGGACCGATAGGTCGATAGACAGATTAATAGAAAATAAAGAAAGAAAGAAACACATAACTAAACAGATAATAAATAGATAGATAGAAGGATAGATGGCAGTGTGGGTCCAAATGTAATCAACTTGTGATCTTAGATTTCAGCTCCCGTACATATTGCTTTGTTGACAAATTCCAGAAAAAATATTATTTTCAAGTTACCAAAATGACATATGTTCAAATGCCACATCATTATTGTTTTACTGCCTTGTTTAACCACTTTTATAATTGTACTTCAGTATAGGCAAGACAAAATAAACTCAACACTAAAGACGGAAGACTTCCAGTATAGATGACAATATGTGCAAACGCACGGCCTCTCGGGGTGGCAACCATTTTTTTGAAAGATTTCTTTTTTCGCAACAAAGACAATTCAATTCCAGGAACTTAAGGTACTGTAAGTCTACGCCAACAGTGAAATTCTCATTGATCGGAGTGGCTGGACTGGGGCTGTAGGAGTCGGACGAGGTGTTGAAAGGGCCGGTCGTGACGTCCGGGGAAGGAGCCGGCCGTAATATCAAAAGAGACAGATATCGGAGGGTTCTGCGGGAATGTCGCAGCATTTCTTTCTGCCTATTACTCAAAAGGATCGAACTTGGAGCAGGTTTACCGTAGGAGATTGTCTCGTACATTTCACTTACGATTACAACAGCCTGTTGGACCTTGACATTGCAAGTTACCAATGGCCTGTTATCCTTGTCTGGTGGTGGGAGGGCTGGCATGGGAGCTATGTAACCTCGGTTGTAGCATGAACTGGGCAACACGCCTCGGGCTTGCTTGCTGATGCACACCAGGTGAAGGACGTGGAATCCCTACATCATGGTCTCAACACTCAGCTGGGGCTTGGCATCTCCAGTCGGTGCTGCCCTCGCCTGATAGAGAGGTGGAATGAAAGACTGCTGACTGGACAATCGATTGCAGGGCATTATCAACCAGGGTCTTATCTATATGTGTGTGTGTGTGTTATATATGTTCTTTTTTGCTCGCTTTTTTTGAATAATGCAACATGCTTTTTCAACGTTACTTGCTATTTTCAAGATTGGATCGTTTTGAATATTTTGCATCCTATCCCTAGAGAAAGGTTGTCTTATTCCACTGCATCTATGTACGATTTGAATGACAATTGAACTTCATTAGATTTCACTGGGCCATTCCTTCACATATTCGGCTACAACCCAATAACTCTGCCAGATATATTCAAAATTTCTACAACATATCAACAGCAATGATTTCGCCATTGAAGATACTTGTGCATAAATACATTGCCGTCAGCACCTTGAGTAAATCACCTGAGAGGGAATCATCTGAACATGCTAATGAACTGACTTTGCGCGAGAAATCTTATTTAGATAGATGATGATTCAGTAGTTAGACCTGATGATATAGGAGGAGAATTAGGCCATTAGGCCGATTGAGTCTACTCCGCCATTTCGTCGTGACTGTTCCAATATTCCTCTTAGCGCCTCCTCGTACCCTTCGTTCCCTGACCATTAAAAATATACCAACTTCCTCACAATCCACACCGCCAACCGGCGTACAACTTCAGGCTGGCATGCAGATATTAGGCATATAGCATCCAAGACATGTATCCGGAGATTGCACAGCTGGGGCCTAAAAACCTATGCAGGAGTTATTTCTGCCTGATCACTGCAGCGAAGCATATTTGGTTGTCACTACCTTGTCACCGGTTTATACAACAGTCCCGGATTGCGAACGTCCCACAGCAATGCATAAAGCGAATCATTTGAGCACAGTAGAACCACGGCGGCAACGTGAAATATTTGTTGGGAATGGGGTAAGCACTTAATATGAAGATAGAAAATTTCGTAAGATCTACTCCTTTACAGTATTCAAAGGCATTTACAGCAGCATAGCCTACTGGTGATGGGTACTGTGCACTTACATACAAGAATAAAATCCCACTGAGACAGCCATGTGACAATCTCCTCGGATACATCAGATATCCCCACTGATCAAACACATGGTAAATTAGATTTAGTTCGTCACCATGCAAAGAACTTCGCTTCTCAGGGGATATTGGAAAGTATAACATTCACGATTACTGATTAACCATTTCGCTATGTTTCTAACAAGGTTTCAACTGTTAAAACTGAACATAACTTGAGTTCGAAATTACTTATAATGCCTAGAAAATATTTTTAAATAAATTACTCTTTATGAAACTAATAATAAAATTTAGCTTCGAAGCCAATTATGTAAATATCATGGAGGCGTAATGCACACCCTTAGACGTTGTTACGTGGGATTCAGCAAGATCCTACAAAGGGCGCCGCACATTAGACTTGTCTGGGATATTACATTTGTTTCCTGGGTGAACGAGCCAATTGGATACAAATTTTGCTTCACGGTAAGACATCGACGACTGCTTTTCAGAATGAAGAGGTGGAGATTGTTGAGCGCCGCAAGGGTCTGTGCTGGGGTATATCATTCATTACATAAATGAATGATTGCAATGGGATGAATAGTAATTTTGGTATTGTTAAAACATTATCGGTATACTGAGAGAGATTTGAATGTTTTCTAAGGTAACTGATAAATCTACATCAAAAGGGGAAAAGGAAAAAAAAGTAGCGAATGGAATGTCACTCGGAAAAAGGAATTTATGCATTTTGGGGAATTAAAGTAGGAAGGAGCTCTCTCTCTCTCTCTCTCTCTCTCTCTCTCTCTCTCTCTCTCTCTCTCTCTGTCTAATTATTTGTAGAGTCCATCCTCCTTTTTCCTAAGGAGGTTACAGAAATTTACAATAGACAAATGGACAATAGGTTATATCTTAACATGTCAGTCACGACCTCCAAGGCAACAATAACCTTGCAGACTTAGGAGGCGGCCATGCCTCAATGACAGGGAGGGCAATGTTGGCGAGACTCGGAATTTTGGCTCTTGGTCGATCACACAAGCTAATCAGATAAAAGGGTAAAGACCAGTCGAAGAGTGGAGCAAAGTCCTCCAGGTTCCGGCTACAAACAAGAGAAAATCTGCAGATGTCGGAAATCCAATCAATGCAAACAAAACGCTCGTAGAACGCGGCAGGCCGGTCAGCATTTACTGATGTTTTTGGCCTGCTGCGTTCCCCCAGCATTATCTGTGTATTACCCTTGGTTCCGGCTTGCAGCGCAGTGCAAACAACCCTCACTGGTTGAAAGAAAAATGTTAGGAAAACAGCAATGACGAATACTTCGATCCCTCTCAGTAATGGTATGGAGAGAAAATGAGATGGTGGCTCTGTTTCGCATAAACCCCAGTGCCATAACGAGCGGTAAAAATAATGTCAAGCACAAATAGGTAACAAAAATTCGAACAATTTAATCAGTTACATTTACACAGGAGTAATGAAGCAAAATCAAAAATCTATGATAAACTTAGGTACCTGACGTAGCAGCAGCACAGACTGGCGCAAAATGTCCAGCCAGGCCCTGAGGACAAAGAGGCACATAAAGAGACACGTGTTGTCAGAGAAATCATGCGTATTTCTGAGTTCAAAAACGGGGATGGATTTTTTTGGATCATGATTGCCACAGATATCGCGGAAGATTCAATTCCTGTGTTGTTTTATCAAACCTGTTCAACTTTTTATCATACCGCCTATGAACGAAGAAATCAAACACAAACACGAGAAATTCTGCAGATGCTGGAATTCCAAAGCCGCGCGTGCGTGCGCGCACACACACACACACACACACACACACACACACACACACACACACACACACACACACACACACACACACACACACAATGCAGGAATAAATCAGCTGGTTAGGCAGTATCGATGGAAATGAAGAATCAGTCGACGTTTAGCGCTGAGACCCTTCTTCCGAGCAACTGCAAATTATTTCCTTCTGCGCCGCGACATATTGATCTCAATAAGTGCGGTAAAGAATACTAGGATGGATGTGTCCGTAGAGCCAGATATTATCTACGCCAACCTATTGGTAGAGACAAGAAAACAGATTGACGCGTGTTGACATAGCTATATAGATACTGTTTATGCAATTACTTTTTTTTGCCTTATAAGGGTAATGGGATAACCCAGAAGAAGGCATGCCAATGAAACTCCAACGGTTTCTTAACACGGTGAGATAACATACTCGACGACTGCTACTCTGCCTTCTGCGACGCCTTCGAAGCGCTCCTCCGTCCACCGCATGGGAAGTCTGATCAGTCCTCCATCCTGTTTCTGCCAGTGTGCAGGCAGAAGCTGAGAAAGGAGGCGGCCATAGTTAACACCGTCCACTGTTGTTCCGGCCAATCAGCCTCTATATAACAGGAATGTTTTGATGACCTCAGCTGGAATATCTTTCGTGATGAGGATGCCTTCGAGTTCACAGAAAGGGTCGCTAGCTTCATCCTAAAGTGCATCAAGGACGTTGTGCCTTAGAAAACAACCAGGGTCTACCCAAACGAGAAACCCTGAATCAACAGATCCATGCCCAATGAACCCAAAGCGCGAGAAAGAGTTCGGTACCGGTAACCTCCAGGAACTCAAGAATGCAGCTGTGATCTACGCAAAGTCATCAAGGCAGCGAACCGACAACAACAGGACAAGATCCACACAGACGTCTCCACAAACAACACACGCAGCTTATGACATGGTGTGCACACCATCGCAGACTTCAAAGCTAAATGCAGTGGTGCTGCGAACAGCATTGTCTTTCTCCCAGATGAGCAAAAACTTTTTACGCACGCTTCGATGTCGCCAACACTGAACCCCCAGGGACTGCCACCGATGCGAACTTCAATTTGGTCATCTCTGAGGCTGAAGCACGGAGGTGTTGCCAACGAGTGGACAGTCGCATGTATGTGGGACCGGACGTCATCTCAGGGCGGGTATTGAGAAATGTGTGCGGCACAACTGCCTGATGTGTTTCAAGACACGTTTATTCACTCCTTCACCCAGTGTAGAATGCCCTCCTGCTTTCAAACATCCACCTTTGTACCTATAACTAAAAAGACCAAGGTAACATGTCTGAACGACTGACGTCCTGTCGCACTCACATCAATAATAAGCAAATGCTTTGTGAAACTGGTCAAGAAGTACATCTGCAATATGATACCACCCACAATGCAAATCGCCTACTGACACAACCTATCGACAGATAAAGTACTAGCCACAGAGCACAACTTCCACATAATGTAATATTATTTTTATTAGGTGGTATTAAATGAATGACACCGAAACCTAAATTGATCAAATATCAGGAAGAATTCATAAAAATTCCATTGGCAGTACCGAGATGGATTAAAATTATGTTCCTTAGATATTATATCTACGTTCACTATCGCACTGATCTCATCCTTAATTTAAAACACTACCTCACCTCTGCCCTTACCTTTCTGCCTATCTTGGATATTTAGTTCCCAATCCTCTCCACCCTGCAAGCACGTTTCTATCATGCCCACTAAGTCATATAACTTTATAAAGATTTGCGAAACAAGTTCGCTGAGCTTTTAAGGAATATTATGGCATTCAAATAAAGTGCACTTTACACAAAGTGTGTCTTTAAAATCTAGTAAGCTTTGTCTCTTGCGCTCTTTTCTTTTCTGCACTCCACCCTTACTTTTCTCTTTTTTAAATTTTGCTTTGACTTTATCTTTATCCACACTTCTCTCTTTCACTTTATCCATACTTCTCCAATATGTTCAACCCAGCCATGTCCAATTTTTAATTTAAAGCCTTATCCACAGCCCTAGTTATGCGATTCGCCACCATCCAGGTCCTATCATGGTACAGGTGGGGCCCGTCCCGATGGAATAACTCCTTGCTCCCCGTTACCGGTGCGTTTTCCATAAATTCAAACGCACTTCTCCCACACCAATCATTGAGCGACGAATGTAACGTTCTAATCTTCTTAACCCTGTGTCAATTTGCACGTGGCTCAGGTATTAATCCAGTGAATACCAACTTTTTGATTCAGTTTTTTTTAAATTTAGTCGCAAGCTGCTCAAGTCCCCTCAGCAGCATCTCTTTCCTCGTTTTACATATGTTGGTTGATAACCACATAACAACTGATTCTTTCCGCTCCCACTACAAATACCTCTGCAGGTCAGGTAAGATGTCCCGAACCTGGGCATCAGGCAGGCAAATCAGTCATTGAATTAGACTCTCTTTGTTAATAAAGATTTCTTTATCTCATCATCAACATTTGTCTTATTCCATAAATCAATCAAATGTTTTAATATAAGCGATTCTTTCTTTTCACATATCCATTTAGATTCCCATATATATAAAAAATCTTCTGGTATATTTTCTCCTATCTTATCTAACTGTATTCTGATCCATGCCTGTTTATCTTCGTCAAAAAAGATGCAACAAATCTAAGTTGGTTTCCTTTATAATAATTCTTAAAGTTTGGAAGTTGTAACCCTCCTAGGTCAAATTTCCATGTCAGTTTTTCCAACGATATTCTTGTTATCTTACCTTTCCAAAGAAACTTCCTCACACATTTATTTAACTCTTGCAAAAACTTCTACGGCGGTTTTATTGGTAATGTCTGAAATAAATACTGTAATCTAGGAAATATATTCATTTTGCAGCATTGACTCTACCTACTAATGTTATTGATATCATCCATTTATCAAAATCTTCTTGATTTCCTTTTCAATAATGGTAAATGATTTAATTTATATAAATTCTTTATATCGTTATCAACTCTTATAGATAAATACTTTGTACCATTTATCACCATCTGAATTGAGTTACTAATCGACAATGACTATAATCTCCATTTGTAAGGGATTAATTTTCACTTTTATCTCTGTTTATTTTATACCCTGATACTTTACCATAGTCTCCCAATTTAAAAGATAATTTACGCAACGAATGCATGGGTTTGTAAGATAAATCAGAACATAATCAGAAAATAGACTAATCTTATATTCCTCCCGGTTAACTCTGAAATCCATAATATCTTTGTCAGTTTTAACTAATTCAGCTAATGGTTCTATCGCCAATACATATAAAGCAGGTGATAGAGGACAACCATGTCTAGTTGATCTAGTTAACTGAAATTGTGTTGAAATTTGGCCGTCTGTCACTACTTTAGCTTCGGGACTAGTATTTAAGGTTTTAATCCGATTTATAAAAAGATATTCCTAAAACGTATTTTTCCAATACCTTAATTAAAAAAATCCCATTTCAATCTTTATCAAATGCTTTTTCTGCATCCAAAGCTAAAGCCACGCTCATTTCCTCTCTCTTTTGTGTCAGATGAATTTTGTGCCAGGATACAGCTGACAATACGGAGATTCATGCCCCAACCACTCATTTTGGAGCGCAGCTGATACGACAATTGCGCTCATGAATGTGCACGTGTTAGTTAATTATTGTTTCATTGTGATAAAATTTAACTCCCTACATTCCGACGTTGGATTTTTCCAGACCTGCACACAGCAACGCATCGCCGCCTGATTGCATTCTGCCTTGCCTGAGCAATTGGACTGACAAGAAAACTGACTCTGAAGACAAGCTGTGTTCGTTTTATTCTTAGTTGTTCCTTTTCAGGCACCTTTTCTACGACTCGAACATTCAAGCTCTAACCGTTGTACTGTCCCATTAACAGCGAACTTGGCGGCAGTGAGGAAGTTGAGGCCTCTCCAACCCTGTCACTTGCTACCCGGTGGCAATGGCCGTGGCAGATCTGCTGGTCATTGTCGCTGAATCGAATAACCGGTGTCTCCTTCGCAAACAGTTTGCTCTCCATTACTCTCACCTGTAGTCTCAGCACGCTGCTGATATATACAACCAGGGATTGCTCAGTGTGGCTGACAGTAACTTTCACGTTCGAACTATTCGTCGCCCGTTGTTACATGGAGCTGAAAAGGCGACATTGCAATCAGAAATACGCTGTTGCACTTATATCTGTTGTCTGTTTTCTGGCAACAGTGACAAATATAACCTGTTACTTTACGTACAAACCGTTGTATATACTAGACGGTGTTCCCTGGTTTTGTAATGTTAAACGAAGCTTCTTCACTGAACCATTCTGGAGAGCGTATGACTGGTTTGACCTCCTTTTATGGCGGTGCCATCATTTACTTCTCATCCTGCTATTCAGTATTCTGACTATCAGGCGAATTTTCGTTCCAACAGCGACTTCGGGCAAGGGGGGAAGAATCTCAAATGTGCAGAAACGGAAAATCGGGGGAAGAAAAACACATTATAGTACTTTTCACCATCTCCGCCAGTTTTCTGTTCTGAGTATTAAGTACGTCGTTAATTTTATATACATGCATACTAAAGGTGTTTCTTAAGTTCTTAAGTCAGAAGTTCGATTTCGGAAATACACACTCCATTCTCCAAGAGAGTGCCAACCTGAGTTTCTGCACGAATTCTTTTATTTATGCGGTGACCCAGGCAAATTCAGAAAAGGATTCGAAGAAGGTACTGGAGTATTCCATGCGTATAGTTATCAGCTGTTTTAAAAGATAAAAGTATATATTTTTTCGTTATCTTTAATATATGCTTTATTCTCTTTTCCCTTTTAACACATTGTAATTTAAAGTTTTATTTTATGTATCTGCTGCCGAAAAACTATAAATTTCACGACATAAGTACGGGACCCTGATTATCAGATTGAAAATGTTTGGATGTCATCCTCACATGCACACCGCCACCGGCTTTCAACATAGGCCAGCTTGCAGATACTACGTGTATATCATCCGAGATATGTATACAGATATTGTACAGTTGTGGCCTAAGAACCGATCGTGGGTTTATCCCTGCCTGCTTACGATATCAATGCTAATTTGAGAGTGACTAACTTGTCACCAGTTAAAGCAGCAATCCCGGGTCCTCAACATTCTGCATCGACTCAAGTAGAATTTACTTTGGGGATAGAAGAATCACGGCCTTAAATTGAAATTTTTCTTGAGAATAATTCAAGATCTTACTGTGGACATTGAGAGGGAATGCAACTTCCCTGGCAAAATACACACCTTCACAGTATTGAAATGACAATAGACAATAGACAATAGGCGCAGAAGTAGATCATTCGGCCCCTCGAGTCTGCACCGCCATTCTGAGATCATGGCTGATCATTCACTATCAATACCCAGTCCCTGCTTTGTCCCCATATCCCTTGATTCCCCTATCCATCAGATATCTATCTAGCTCCTTTTTGAAAGCATCCAGAGAATTGGCCTCCACTGTCTTCCGAGGCAGTGCATTCCACATTTCCACAACTCTCTGGGAGAAGAAGCTCTTCCTCAACTCTGTTTTAAATAACTGATCTCTTATTCTCAATCCATTCCCTCCGGTGTTGGACTCCCCCAACATCTGGAACATATTTCCTGCCTCAATCCTATCAAATCCTTTAATTATCTTAAACGTTTCAATCAGATCCCCTCTCAACCTCCTCAATTCCAGCGTGTAGAAGCCCAATCTCTCCAATCTCTCTGCGTAAGACAGCCTTGCCGTCCCAGGAATCAACCTAGTGAATCTACGCTGCACTTCCTCAATTGCCAGAATGTCCTTCCTTAAACCTGGAGACCAAAACTGTACACAATATTCCAGGTGTGGTCTCACCAGGGTCCTGTTCAAATGCAAAAGGACATCCTTGCTCTTGTACTCAATTCCCCTTGTAATAAAGGCCAACATTCCATCTGTCCTCTTCACTGCCTGTTGCACTTGCTCATTCACCTTCATTGACTGATGAACTAGGACTCCTAGGTCTCTTTGCATTTCTCCCTTACCTAACTCTACACCGTTCAGACAATACTCTGCACTCTTGTTCCTGCTTCCAAACTGGATAACTTCACATTTATTCACATTGAATGACATCTGCCAAGTATCTGCCAACTCAAACAGCCTATCCAAGTCTCCCTGTATTCTCCTAACGTCCTCTTCGTATGTCACACTGCCACCAAGTTTAGTATCGTCAGCAAACTTGCTGATATAGTTTTCAATGCCCTCATCTAAATCGTTGACATAAATCGTAAAGAGCTGTGGTCCCAATACAGAGCCCTGTGGTACCCCACTAGTCACCTCCAGCCAGTCCGAGAAACACCCATTCACTGCTACACTTTGCTTTCTATCAGCCAACCAGTTTTCTATCCATGTTGAAACCCTGCCCCCAATGCCATGAGCTCTGATTTTACTCACCAATCTCCTATGTGGCACCTTATCGAATGCCTTCTGAAAATCTAGGTACACAACATCCACTGGCTTACCCTCGTCTAACATTCTTGTTACACCCTCAAAATACTCCAACAGATTAGTCAAGCATGATTTGCCCTTGGTAAATCCATGCTGGCTCGGCCTAATCTTATTACTGCCATCAAGACGTGCCACTATTTCGTCCTTAATAATGGACTCAAGCATCTTCCCCACGACTGACGTTAGGCTAACAGGGCGATAGTTCTATGTTTTCTCCTTCCCTCCCTTCTTGAAAAGTGGGATAACATTAGCCACTCTCCAATCTTCAGGAACTGATCCTGAATCTAAGGAACATTAGAAAATGATTACCAATGCATCCGCAATTTCCTGAGCCAACTCTTTTAGAACCCTCGGATGCAGGCCATCTGGACCCGGGGATTTATTAGCCTTCAGTCCTACCAGTCTACTCATCACAGTTTCTTTCCTAATGTCAATCTGTCTCAATTCCTCTGATATCTTATGACCCTGGCCCATCCATACATCTGGGAGATTGCTTGTGTCCACCCTGCTGAATACAGATCTAAAGTTCGCATTAAATTCTGTTGCCATTTCACTGTTTCCCAGAACAATTTCTCCCAATTCATTCTTCAAATGGCCAACATTGTTCTTAACTATCTTCTTTCTCTTCACACAGCTAAAAAAGCTTTTGCTATCCCCTTTTATATTCCTGGCTAGACTGAGCTCATACCTGATTTTTTTTCTCTCCGTATTGCTTTTTTAGTTAAGATCTGCTGTTCCTTAACACTTTCCCAATCATCTGTATTCCCACTCATCTTAGCCCTGTCATACTTTGTTTTCTTTAATGCTGTACAATCTCTGACTTCCTTTGTCAACCATGGTGGCCCCTTCCCCCTACTTGAATCCTTCCTTCTCATTGGAATGAACTGCTTTTGCATCTTTTGTATTATGCCCAGGAATATCTGCCACTGCTGATCCACTGTCTTTCCTGCCAGGGCATCTGCCCATTTAACTTTGGCCAGCTCTTCCCTCATGGCTCCGTAGTCTCCTTTATTTAATTGCAACACTGACACCTCTGATCTGCCCTTATCCCTCTCAAATTGTAGATAAAAATTTATCATGTTATGATCACTACTTCCTAATGGCTCCTTTACTTCAAGATCACTTATCAATTCCTGTTCATTACACATCACCAAGTCCAAAATAGCCTCGTTCCTGGTTGGCTCAAGTTCACCTGCATGTTGAAATCTCCCATAACGACTGCATTACCTTTAGCACATGCCAATGTTAACTCCCTAATCAACTTGTACCCAATATCAACGCTACTGTTTGGGCGCCTGTACACAACACCCATTAGGGTCTTTTTACCCTTACTGTTCCTCAGCTCAATCCACACAGACTCTACTTCCCCTGTTCCCAAGTCCCCTCTTGCTAAGGACTGTATCTCACTCCTCACCAATAGGGCTACACCACCCCCCTCTTCCCATACTTCTGTCTCTACGATAGCACGTATACCCTGGTACACTCAATTCCCAGGCCTGATCCCCTTGTAGCCATGTCTCCGTTATCCCAACAATATCGTAGTTCCCCATTTTCATCTGAGCTTCAACCGCATCTGTCTTATTTCTGACACTACGCGCATTCAAGTATAGAATTCTTAGCCCATTCCTCCTCTCTTTGCTTAAAACACTGTCTACTGTACCTAACCCAGCTCCTTGAACTTCCAATCGGCTAATTGCTCCCTGAATTTTGATTACCTTCTCAAGATCACCCAAACCTTCTACACATTTAACCCCATGCTCCTTCTGAGCAACACTCTGGATCTGTATCCCTGCCCCCTGCACATTTAGTTTAAACCCCCCCGAGCAGCACTGGCAAACACTCCTGCAAGAATGTTAGTACCCCTCCGGTTCAGATGTAGACCGTCCCTTCGAAACAGATCCCAATGTCCCTGGAACAAAGACCAATTATCCAGAAACCTGAACCCTTCCTTACTGCACCATGCTCTCAGCCTCGTATTAATGTGCATAATCATTCTATTCCTCGCCTCACTCGCACGTGGCACAGGTAGCAATCCCGAGATTGTCACCCTGGAGGTCCTGCCTTTCAGCTTCACTCCTAACTCCCTGAACTCTCTTAGCAGGACCCCCTCACTCACCTTACCTACATCGATGGTCCCTACATGGACCACTACATCTGGGTTCATGCCCTCGTTCTCAAGAATAGCCTGCACCCGATCTGAGATGTCCCGGACCCTGGCACCAGGGAGGCAACATACCATCCGTGACTCCCTATCTGCCCCACAAAATCTCCTATCTGCCCCCCCCTGACTATAGACTCCCCTAAAACTATCGCTCTCTTCTCTTCCCTCCTCCCCTTTCTCGTTGAGGGTTCAATCTGTGACAGAGGCAGGATCACTACAACTCATTCCTGGAAGGTCATCCCCATCAACAGTATCCAGTACGGTATACTTATTGTTAATGTGAATGGCCGCAGGGGTGCTCTGCTCTCTCTGCCTGCTCCCCCTGCCTCTCTGGACCGTCACCCATCTGCCTACATCTTGGTTTTTTTGTGTGACTACCTCCTGATAACTCCTATCTATCTCTGCCTCTGCCTCCCGAATGGTCCGTAGTTCATCCAGCTCCAGCTCCAACTCCCTAACTCAGGCTGATAGGAGCTGCAGCTGGACGCACCTTTTGCAGGTGTGGTCAACAGGGACAACTGTGTTGACCCTGACTTCCCACATACTGCATACGGAGCACACCACTGCTCTGACTGTCTCCCCCATACCTGAACTGAATTAATAGAATAAGTCTAAAAAGCACCGAGCGACCTTACCTTCTTCCCCTCAGCGAGCAATCACACAGGCTTACCGAAGTCCCCTTACGCCGAAGCCCACTTAGCCAAAGCCCGGACTCTGCTCCCACGGACTCCGCTTTTACATGCTTTTACAGTAGATGCTTTTGTAAATGCTTTTACAGTAGAGCAAAGAAATAAAATAGAATCAATGAAATGGTGGTGGTTGCTTTTTGCATTATGGTGAAATATATTAGTGGTAATTTTGTTAACATTCTTCTGAAGAAAGGCATTAATTCCTTAGTGCATTGTTACAGACAGGATGAACTTGAAAAAGGCGGGTACGAATCGACAGATTAAAAATAAAAAGAGGGCGGTGCACAGACTGTCGTTGCTCAGGACATGTTCTCCTTGTTCCTTTGTGGGAATCTGAGGCAGAGTGGTAGTCGGAAGCTTCAGTGATGCCAGAATAAATTTACTGTCAAAAGATGCTGGATGAAAGTTCCAGCTCTGATTTACTGCCCGTCTAATATTAATTTGGTTCCAGTTGGAGCTCAAATGTTCCTGCTGATTGGAGGGTGGCTAATGTTGTCCCACTTTTCAAGAAAGGAGGGAGAGAGAAAGCAGGGAATTACAGACCGATTAGCCTGACGTCAGTGGTGGGAAAGCTGCTGGAGTCAATTATAAAAGAGGAAGTTACAACACATTTGGATAGCAGTAGAAGGATCAGTCCGAGTCAGCATGGATTTATGAAGGGATAATCATGCTTGACTAACCTTCTGGAGATTTTTGAGGATGTAACTATGAAAATGGACAAGGAAGAGCCAGTGGATGTAGTGTACCTGGACTTCCAGAAAGCTTTTGATAAAGTCCCACATTGGAGATTAATCGGCAAAATTAGGGCACATGTTATTGGGGGCAGAGTACTGACATGGATTGAAATGTCTGGCAGATGCAGTTTAATGTGGATAAATGTGAGGTTATCCACTTTGGTGGCAAGAACAGGAAAGCAGATTACTATCTAAATGGAGTCAAGTTAGGTAAAGGCGAAGTACAACGAGGTACAGGTGTTCTTGTACATCAGCTAATGAAAGCAAGCATGCAGGTACAGCAGGCAGTGAAGAAAGCTAATAGCATGCTGGCTTTTCTAACAAGAGGAATTGAGTATAGGAGTAACGAGGACCTTCTGCAGCTGTACAGCGCCCTGGTGAGACCCCACCTGGAGTACGTTGTGCAGTTTTGGTCTCCAAATTTGAGGAACGACATTCTTTCTATTGAGGGAGTGCAGCGTTGGTTTAGAAGGTTAGTGGATTTAAAGGATCGATATGCTGATTTTTTTTCTAATACTATTTGTCATTGATTCTATTTCAGAGGGGCTTCACCACAAGTGTATCTATCTTTGTAGTTGTGCCCTTCTGGAACGTATTACAATATACATTGGTGCCTTTTTACTTAATAGTTGCTAATTCTGCCGGTGAGCGCTAAAATTCCAGGCAAGATTTAATTTACGCTACACAAACAAAATGCTGGAGGATCTCAGCAGACCAGGCAGCATCTATGAAAATAAGTAAACAATCGACATTTTGGACTGAGACCCTTCATCAGGGCTGTCAAAAGGATGAGAAGAAAGGACAAGAAGGTGGGGATATGGGATAAAAGATGCATGGGGTAGGCAGTAGATGAAAGCGAGACAGGGAGAGGATTCAAATAAAGAGCTGGAAAGCTGATAGGTGAAACAGATAAATGACCGGACAATGAGTAATCTGATCGGAGGGAAGAAGGCAATCAAAGAAAGGGAGGGGAGGAGTGCCTGAGGAAGATCATTGGCAGGTAAGGCGATTTGATTAGAGAGAAAATGGGAATGAGAATGTTGATGAGGGAGGGGACATTGCATGATAAGTCGATTCAGATTTTGAGATTATCAATCAAAAACTTCCTACGTCAATCCTTACAATCCGCATCGCCAATCAGCTTTGAAATTTATGCAGGCATGTATATAGGTATTGGACAGTTGGGGTCGTAGAGCCGATGTCCGAGCCCGTATGAAAAAAATTATTGCGCAATTTGGAATGGTACGGAAAAATCATTCCCGTCTTTGCAGACACGGCTCCTCCGTAAAATACACCAGGCTCTCCATAAAGTGCACCAAGTTCACATCACGGATAACTTCACTTCACTGAAGAAAAAGGCACAGCCGATACATGAGAGCGTTCTTAAAGGCTGTATGAACATCAGGTATTAGAGCACTATACCATCGAACAGGAAGTCCCTACAAAGAATTATGAGAACAGCCGAAAGGATAATAGGGGTTTGTTTACATTCCATCAGTGACTTTTATCGGGACTTTTGCGTACGCAAGGCCCTGAGTGTTATCAAGGATCCTCACATTACTCGTTCAACCATCAGACAAATTTTTTACTTTTCGCTCGTTACTAACATGCAGATAATTGACTCACTGGGGAGTCCCGAGGAAATTATAACAGGTGGAGAAAACCAGAAACTGGAACTATTTGCGCAGAGAATGCACGCCCCAGCAAGAGGACTGCTATATGCCATTTACTATCCTTTTCTTGCCATCATTGGTTTTCCCTGTAAGTTGTGCATCCTCAATCATCTGCTGTACCTTGCTGATAGTGATTCCAGGGATGCTTGAGACCGAATTCCTCTGCTTCGTTTCAGCAGCGCTTGTTGGAATTGTTCAGCAATTACAACTAAGAATCTAGATGGCAAACTTGCTATATTTACAGATCAGTGTCCAGTGTTGATTCTAACTGATATTCTTTGACAACGCTCTGAGCCATTAATGTTTTTAAATGTTGAAATGTTACTGATTTTATCTCAAGAAATAATATGACTTGAATTTATGTGTACACGTTAAATGTCTAACCTTTATTTAATAGTGTAATGTCTGATTTAACATTAGCAGTAATAGATATATAAATGTATCTGTTAACGTGCAATACGCCACGATGCATTATTACAGATCAAGCAATATACCAAGCAAATATAATCTATATATATATTGTGACTGTACGATACTGGAACGCATTACAATTTAACTTTGGTGCCTTTTTAAATAATATTTTAAATATTTGCCAAGCTGCGGTAACATTCTAGACAGTTAGTTTATGCAACACACGCTAAATGCTGGACGATCTGAGAATGCCAAGTAGCATCTACGGAAAGGAATACGCAGTCGACGTTTCGGACCGAGTACCTTCATCAGGACCGGGAACTAAAAGATGAGACGTTAGGTCAAGATGGGAGGAGGGCAGGAAGAAGGTAAGTTGAAGGTGAAACCCAAAGAACGTAGGGGACATGTGAAAGGCACGGAAGCTGATGGATAAAAGAGCTGAAAGGCTAGAGTCGGGGGAATTTGAATGGCGGATAGGAACAGAAAAGAAAGGGGGAGGAGCAGCAGAGGCAGTAGATGGGCAGGTAAGGAGATGATGTGAGAGACGGAACCGGGAATGGGAGGGTTAAGAAATCGATGTTCATGCCATCAGGTTGGTGAAGGTGTTGCTTGAATGTGGCCTCATCGTGGCATTAGAGGGCGCATAAGGTTCAGTTTATGCAGAGCTGACATTGTCAGCTATGTGAGTATTTTAATATCCCACCAGCGAACATGCAATTGAACTACTTTAGAATGGTGATGTTTCTGTTATTTTCTTCAGAAACGTCATTTCCTCATTTAAACCTGAAGATGCGGGTTGTCTGTTTTCTTCGCAGTACCCAGATTAAACGGGATAGAGGGTTCTGCAGTAGAGCACGGACAGCCGTCTCACGATAATACTGGATACAGACATGAAGCAATTTAAATAGATCTGTTCAATATACTTATCAAAGACAGAAAGAAAATAACGGATATGTACACAGATGTAACGCTGATGAACAAAGTATATATGATACTGCGCTATTGGCCATATTAACTGAACTGATAAGGATAAAACCGTGCTTCCATTTCTCTTAATCGAGGATACAGAACTAAAAATCCAAAACCCTTCCATGGGCCCAGTCGACCCGTTCCTACCTTGTACCGTGCTACAGTTTTAGGAATTACTCGAGTGAATTTTATTTTTACCCTTATAGCTTCATTTATAAAGTCTTCTCATGAATTCCCATCTGTACTGAGACTTCAAACATTCAATCTTGAACCGTTCTTCTTGTTCCCTTTACAACGAGCTTGGCAGCAGTTGTGGTCCTATCACGTGGAAGATGCGGTCTCTCCAAATGCGTCACTTATTACCTGGTGGCAATGGCGGTGACGGATCTGCTGGTCATTGTCACTGCCGTGATTCTGAATCGAATAAACGGTATATTTTTCGTGAACAGTTTGCTCTCCACCACTCCCGCCTGTAGACTCGTCACGGTGCTGATTTATTTCAGCTGTGATTGCTCGTTGTGGTTGACGGTCGCTTTCACGTTCGACCGGTTTGTCGTTATTTGTTGTCTCAAGCTGAAAAGAAGATATTGCAATGAGAAATCTGCCGCTCTAGTTATAACTGTTGTCTGCTTTCTGGCAACCGTGAAGAATGTACTCTATTACATTGTGTTTCGGCCCTTGTATATACTAGATGGCGTGCCCTGGTTTTCTGATTATAAACCAAGTTTCTTCACTGAACCATTCTGGATAGCGTATGATTGGTTGGACCGCCTTTTAATGCCGTGTGTCCCTTTTATTCTGATCCTGCTGTTCAATGTTCTGACCATTAGACACATTTTGGTATCGAACAGAGTCTGCAGAGGACTTCGGGGTGAGAAAGAGGGGAAGAATCTCGTAGATGCAGACATGGAAAAGCGGCAAAAATCCATGATATTACTTTTCACTATCTCCGCCAGTTTTCTGTTCCTGTGGATTACATATGTCATTAATTTTGTATTTGTGAAGATTAAAGGCGTTTCTTATATATCAGGATTCAATTTCGGGGACCCACGCTACATTCTTCAAGAGAGCTCCAACATGCTTTCAAACCTGAATTTCTGCACGAATTCTTTCATTTACGCTGCAACCCGGGCTAACTTCAGAGAGAAGTTGAAGAGGATATTGAGGTATCCCATGACTGCAGTTACTAGCTGTTTTACTAAGCAAAAATGAATAAATTCTGCTGCCTCTGATTTTTACTTCATTCACTTCTGCTTTTCAATATAGTCTAAATTATAGTTTTTATAGATATGTATTGCAATGCACTGCTGCACCAAATCAAAAAAATTCAAGACAATTTAAACCTGATTCTGAGGTGATCAATTCTAAAACCACCTACGTCATCCTCATAATCCATATCGCCAACGGGCTTCGAAAATTTTGCTGGTCTTCGTAAATTAAGCATATATCATTCAAATCTGGGTCACAGTTATTGTACAGTTGGGGTCTTAGAACAACTGTACGAGTTGGTTTTAAGGAAATGGTTGTGGACATTAGGAAGGTCAGAAGGACTGTCCCAGTCTTCGCAGACACGGTTTTTCCATGAAATGCGCATATTTCCTGCGTTTTCACATCATGGACGTCATCAACAGGTCCCTCAGTTTTTCTCTCGGAATAAAATGGCAAACACTCCCCTTAAATTTTAATAGTATGTTACAGAACAACCAATAAGAGCATTCTGAAAAGCAGCATCTGCAATAGGTATAGGGGCAGCAGACTAGCGGACGGGAAGTCCCTACAAAGGAAAAGTAAGAATTGCCGAGAGGTTAACAGCCGTCACCCCACCACCCACTACTAACCAATATTGATTGGGAGCGTTGTTTCCGCAGAACGCTCAGTATTATCAAGGATCCCACTCTTCCATCCAGCATCCTCTTTGACATTCTACCACCGGGCAGGAGATTTCCAATGAAAAAAAAAACGGAATGAGAAGGGAAACAGCTTCTTCCTTCGGGCTATTGATTTTTGTACTTACTGCCGCATCGCATTCAAAGTGTCACCAGACAATTTGCATGGTGCCCTACAATATATAATTTATAACCTTTACTTTGTTTATATATGCATATTTCATTTCGAGATTTAATTCGGAGTGTTTTTAAGTTGTTGTGTGGTATATGTGTGTTGTACATATTACTCTTTACACCATGGGCCGGAGAAATGTTGGCTCATTTGGTTGTATATATCTATATAGTTAAATGACCATAACCTTGACTTGAGTTGGATTATCGCTGCCTGCTGACGGGATCACTACTTTGTTTCTAGTTAAACCAACAATCCCGGGATCTGAACGTTCTGCATCAGCTCATACGGCCAATAACTTTCGGAAGGTAAAACTACAGGTCTTGGTGAAAAATTTCCTGGGAAGGAACTAATACCTAACAACAGGTAATGTCATGCGAATGCGAATTAATATGAGATGGACGTCGCCAAAATTACACACATTCACGGTATTCAAGGACCTTCACAATACAACAATGAAATACAATAGAAACAATGAAAGCTACTCACAAACAGTAGCAGCATAAGAAGACAAACTGTACAAATACCAAAAATATAAGTTAATGGTAAATAAATAAATACATTCATATCTAGATACGTGATAGTGATGGTAAGTATTGGAGGAGATGGCAGCTGAATGCGTAGCTGAGGAGTTGATGCAAGTTGCCGGGTTTTAGATTTTTGGACCATTGGGATCTCTTCTGGGGAAGGTGGGACCTGTACAGACTGGATGGGTTGCACCTGAACTGGAGGGGAAGCAATATCCTTGCTGAAAGGTTTGCTAGCATGGTTCGAGAGAGTTTAAACCAGTTTGCAAGGGGGATGGGACCCGGAGCGATAGAGCAGTGAAAGAAGTGCACGGAGTAAAGCCAGATCTAACATATAGAGAGGCTTTGATGAAAGAGCAGCAGAATAAAAGGTATAAAGGTGGTAAGATAGAAGGGTTGAAGTCTGTTTACTTAAATGCAAGAAGCATCAGGAACCAAGGTGATGAACGGAGATCTTGGATACATACATGGAATTATGATGTAGTGGCTATTACGGAGACTTGGCTGCCACCAGGGCAGGAATGGATTCTCAATATTCCTGGATTTCAGTGCTTTAAAAGGGATAAAGGGGGAGGGGAAGTGGAGGAGGGTTGGCATTACTAGTCAGGGATACTATTACAGCCGCAGAAAGGGTGGGTAATGTAGCAGGATCCTCTTTTGAGTCAGCATGGGTGGAAGTCAGGAACAGGAAGGGAGCAGTTACTCTACTGGGGGTATTCTATTGGCCCGCCTGGTAGCAGCAGAGTTACCGAGGAGCAGATTGGGAGGCAGATTTTGGAAATGTGCAAAAATAACAACGTTGTTTTCATGGGTGCCTTTAACTTCCCTAATATTGTTTGGCACTTAACTAGTTCCAAGGTTTTAGATGGGGCAGAGTTTGTTAAGTGCGTCCAGGATGGATTCCCGTCACGGTATGTTGACAGGCCAACTAGGGGGCATGCCATACTAGATCTTGTATTAGGTAACGAACCGGATCAGGTCACAGATCTGTCACTGGGTGAGCATCTGGTGGACAGAAATCACCGCTCGCTGACCTTTAGCATTATCATGAAAAAAGATAGAATCAGAGAGGACAGGAAAATTTTTAATTGGGGAAAGGCAAATTATGAGGCTATAAGACTAGAACTTGCGGGTGTGAACTGGAATGATTTGTTTCATGGAAATGTATTATGGACATGTGGTCGATGTTTAAGGATCTCTTGCAGGATGTTAGGGATAAATTTGTCCCGGTGAGGAAGATAAAGAAAGGTAAGGTGAAGGAACCATGGGTGACAAGTGAAGTGGAAAATCTAGTCAGGTGGAAAAAGGCAGCATACATGGGGTTTAGGAAGCAAGGATCAAATGGGTCTATTGAGGAATATAGGGTAGCAAGAAAGGAGCTTAAGAAGAGGCTGAGAACAGCAAGAAGGGGGGCATGAAAAGGCCTTGGCGAGTAGGGTAAAGGAAAACCCCAAGGCATTCTTCAGTTATGTGAAGAAGAAAAAAGGATGACAAGAGTGAAGCTAGGACCGATTAGAGATAAAAGTGGAAAGATATGTCTGGGGGCTGTGGAAGTGACCGATGACCTCAATGAATACTTCTCTGCGGTATTCACCACTGAGAGGGAACTTGAAGACGGTGAGGACAATATGAGTGAGGTTGATGTTCTGGAGCATATTGATATTAAGTGAAAGGAGGTGTTGGAGTTGTTAAAATACATTAGAACGGATAAGTCCCCGAGGCCTGATAGAATATTCTCCAGGCTGCTCCACGAGGCAAGGCAAGAGATTTCTGAACCTGTGGCTAGGAACTGTATGTCCTTGCTGTCCACGTAAATGGTACCGGAGGATTGGAGGGAGGCGGATGTTGTCCTCTAATTCAATAAAGGTAATAGGGATAGTCCTGGTAATTACAGACCAGTGATCCTTACGTCTGTGGTGGGAAAGCTGTTGGAAAAGTTTTTTAGAGATAGGATCTATGGGCATTTAGAGAATCATTGTCTGATCAGGGATAGTCAGCATGACTTTGTGAAGGGCAGATCGTGCCTAACAAGCCTGATAGAGATCTTGAGGAGGTGACCAGGCATATAGATGAGGGCAGTGCAGCGGATGTAATCTGCATGGATTGTAGTAAGGCATTTGACAAGGTTCCACATGGTAGGGTTATTCAGAAAGTCAGAAGGCATGGGATTCAGGGAAGTTTGGCCAGATGGGTTCAGAATTGGCTTGCCTGCAGAAGGCAGAGTGTCATGGTGGAGGGAGTAGATTCAGATTGGAGGGTTGTGACTAGTGGTGTCTCACAAGGATCTGTTCTGGGACCACTACTTCCTGTGATTTTTATTAATGACCTGGATGTAGGGGCAGAAGGGTGGGTTGGCAAGTTTGCAGACGACACAAAGGTTGTTGGTGTTGTAGATCGTGTCGAGGATTGTCGAAGATTGCAGGGAGACATTGATAGATGCAAAAGTGGGCTGAGAAGTGGCAGATCGAGTTCAACTCGGAGAAGTGTGAGGTGGTACATTTTGGAAGGAGAAACTCCAAAGCAGAGTACAAAGTAAATAGCAGGACACTTAGTAGTGTGGAGGAGCAGAGAGATCTGGGGGTACATTTCCACAGATCCCTGAAAGTTACCTCACAGGTAGATAGGGTATTTAAGAAAGCTTATGGGGTGTTAGCTTTCATAAGTCGAGGGATAGAGTTTAAGAGACGCGATGTAATGATGCAGCTCTATAAAACTCTAGTTAGGCCACACTTGGAGTACTGTGTCCAGTTCTGGTCGCCTCACTATAGGAAGGATGTGGAAGCATTGGAAAGGGTACAGATAAGTTTTACCAGGATGCTGCCTGTTTTAGAGAGCATGGATTATGATCAGAGATTAAGGGAACTAGGGCTTTACTCTTTGGAGAGAGGGAGGATGAGAGGAGACATAATAGAGGTGTACAAGGTATTAAGTGGAATAGACAGAGTGGACAGCCAGCACCTCTTCCCCAGGCCACCACTGATCAGTACAAGAGGACCTGGCTTTAAGATAAGAGGAGGGAAGTTCAAGGGGTATATTAGAGGAAGGCTTTTCTCTGAGAGTGTGGTTGGTGCGTGGAATGCACTGCCTTAGTCAATGGTGGAGGCAGATACACTAGTGAAATTTAAGAGACTACTAGACAGGAATATGGAGGAATTTAAGTTGTCGGGATATATGGGAGGCAGGGTTGGAGAGACGGCGCAAAATTGACAAGCCGAAGGGCCTGTAATGTGTTATACTATTTTATGTTCTATGTTCTATACATAGGTGGACAGATTGGTCGATAGAAAGATAAATAGAAAATAAATAAATAAAGAATGAAACACACAATTAAACAGATAATAAATAAATATATAGATGTATGGATGGCAGTGTGGGTCCAAATATAATCAGCTTGTGAACTTAGACTTCAGCTCATGTACTTATTGCTTTGGTGACAAATACCGGAAAAAATATTATTATCAAGTTATGAAAATGACGTATGTTCAAATGCCATAACAGGTCGTGGTGAAATATTTCCTTGGAATGGACTAAGACCTTACAATGGACAATCTCCAGGGAATGCGAATTAACACGAGATGGCCATCGCCTAATACACTCATTCATGATATTCAAGGGCCTTCACAACAGAACATTGAAATACAATTAAATCAATGAAAGCTTTTCGTAAACATCAGCAGCATAAGACAAACTGTACAAATACCAAAAAAAATAAGTTAATGGAAAATAAATAAATAGATTCAATGCTTGTTAGACCAGTGGACAGATTGATAGATAGGTAGATAAATATAAAATAAATAAGTAAACAAATAAACGCGTAACTAAATAGATAATAAATAGACAGATGGATGGCAGTGTGGGTCCAAATATAATCAACTTGTTGAACACAGAGTTCAGCTCAGGTACCTATTGTTTTGGTGAGAAATTGATAAAAAATTATTATTAAGTTGTCAAAATGACATATGTTCACATGCCATACATTTATCGTTTTACTGCCTTGCTTTACCCGTCTTATAATTGTTCTTCGGTATAGGCAGGACAAAATAAAACCAACACTAAGGCTCGTTCTCGTTTAGGGGGAGCAGCCTTCGGACCCGCCAAACTAGGTAATCAGCTTGAGTGAATGCTGTGTGATGTCCCCGCCTAGCCAAATAAAAAGACAGGGCACCATATGCAATTAATTGTTTACAATTTATAAAGGATACTATAAATAAATGATTAATAACGATACAGTATATATGAAGGAAAAGAAAATAAAGAAAAGGCGCCAAACTTATGAAAGTCCAAACCACTTCGTGCACAACAGTTGGAGCTCAATTACTGAAGTCTTCTGGACACCATTCAATCCCCTCCCAACTCCTCGATTCGCAACTCAGGACCACCCGAAGTGGTCAACCAACTACATTCATCCTCGTCTCCTCTCCTTTCCTGGCCTCGGACCCCCGCTAGGGGTCCGTTCCTTGCCCAGTTAACAGCATAGCGTCCTCTCTCTCTTATCCCCTCGCGCCGAATCCCCAATTCCCCAATTCCCCGCCAATAATAGCTTACAGACTCAGAAGAGAAAGAATAATATTAATTCCAATTGGTAAACAAATGAAAACAATTCACATTATCAGTAAATTTTCACCCAAAGAAGCTTCCAACACTCTCTCATAATAAAGAAGCATTCCTACTTTTAACAAAGCAAAATGCCATTTTGATTAACATACGCAGTAACAAAGAAAAAGAAGAAACTCCCTTTACACATCTCTCTCTCTCTCTCTCTCTCTCTCTCTGTGTATATATATATATACACACACACACACCCACATATTTGAGTGCGTGTGTTGCATATGTTCTTTTTTGCACGCTTTTTTTGAATTATACAACATGCTTTTTCAACGTTACTCGCTATTTTCAAGTTTGCGCGCTGTTTTGAATGTTTTGCATCCTATCCCCAGAGAAACGTTGTTTTATTCCACAGTATCTATGTACGCTTTGAATGACAATTGAACTTGATTGGATTACACTGGGCCATTCCTTCACAGATTCGGCTTCAATCCAATAATTCTGACATATATATTCAAAAGTTCCACAACATATCAACAGCAATGAATTCGCCATTGAAGATACTTGTGCATTACTTCATTGCCGTCAGCACCTTGAGTAAATAAACTGTGAGGGAATCATCTGAACATGCTAATGAACTGACTTTGCACGAGAAATCTTATTTAAATAGATGATGATTCAGTAGTTAGACCTGATGATATAGGAGCAGAATTAAGCCATTATGCCGATTGAGTCTGGTCCGCCATTTCGTCGTGACTGATCCAATATTCCTCTCAGCGCCTCCCCGTACCCTTCATTCCTTGACCAATCAAGCATCTATTGGGGCCTAAAGACATATGCAGGAGTTATTCCTGCCTGCTCACTGGATCAAAGCTTATTTGGGTGTCACTACCTTGTCACCGGTTTACACAACAATCCTGGATCCCGAACGTACTACACCAATATCGCGAATCATTTGGGCACAGCAGAATCACGGCGTCAACGTGAACTACTTGTTGGGAATGGTGTAAGCGCTTAATATGGAGATAGAAAATTTCGCAAAATCTACTCCACAGTATTCAAAGGCATTTACAGCAGTACAAAGAAATACAACGGAATCAATGAAAGACTCTCAAGCATCTAATGTGCAAAAAAAGACAAACTGGACAAATAATCAAATAATATGAACAACTAAATGGCAAATAAAATAATTAAATCATTAGTGAGGAGACGGATAGATGGACACATTCATGGATAGATAAATAAACTTACAAATAAATAGATAAATGAATGAATAGGTAGATAAATAGAATATATACATATATAAAGTACTTAATGAAATATTTAATCTAAAAGCATAAGTTGTCGACTCATTGGAAGTCAGTCTGTAGATTCTGGAATCAGATGAGTGCTCAGGTGAGTGAAGTTGTAACCGCTGCTTCAGGAAGCTGATACTTGAAGAGGAATTACTCGTGCTGAAACTGGCTGCGTGTTGATTCAGGATTCTCAGTCTCCTTCCCGAAGACAGCAGCGACTGAAGTGCATGCTCAAACATCAGCAAACGGCCGGAGGAATGCAACAGCAGATGACATCGCAAGATCTCATTGTTCTGCTCCTCTCCGTCATTATCCAAATACAAACATTCTTCGAATGCAGAATAGATCGCATGTGCAAATGTAATACGTGACAAATTCATGAAGAAAGGTTTAAAATGTCACGGGTCAAATATACATAGGCTCACTTGCTGTATCATTATAATTTTACCGCCTTAGAGGTAGCCACCTCTCCTCTTTTTAATAATACTTCATCATAAGCGGTTTAAAATGAAATCAACACTCTCCATTTCACTAGTCATGCCGTAATAGATTCGGTGCAATCAAATCATTCTATATGACAGATTAAAAACTGCATTATGAATAGTGTTAGCTATTGGTGAATAAATTCATTGCTGTCAGCACCTTGAGTAAATCCTCTGAGAGTATCACATCAACGTGTTTGTGAATTGACTGAGGGCAAGAATTTTTGTTTGAGCAGGTGACGATTCAAGAGTTGGTGGTTGTCTTTAAACTGATAACGGTGACATATGTTAACGGTCTCCTGCAGAAAGGCGTTCATGCGGCCATACATTGTTGCGCTCAGCATGAATTTGTCAAAAGTGGGAGCAAATTTACATCGTAACAATAACCAGTGTGTGATGGCTGACCTGTCGTTACTCAGAATGAATAAATCGTTGAAAATATTGGGATATGTGTTCCTTCTTTTGGGAGTGGGAGCAGGATGCTTCATTGATGCAACAATGACATAAATACCCCATATAATACTGTAAATTGGTTCATACGTTAGAGCATTAATTCAGTCCTGTCTTTTACTTTACGGAAAATTGCAGTAAGATTCCTTCAGATCCAAAACATTATATATTACAAGTCAGTATAATATATTTCTATGGATTCAATGGTTCAACTTGCTGATTTTGTTTTCATACTGTTTGAGATTGTACTCTGTGACAAATTGTCACCCAGTTCTGATTTTGTACAAGTGCAGAGTGAGAGATAATGAAGCGTTTCAGTACTTCATGGACTTTAACGTGAACAGTGTTAAAAGGGGGAAAATAAAACAATAAATGGCAATCCAAACAAGGACGTTAACTAAAATTCTGAAATGGAAAAAGAAGCCTACACTGCGGCTAAAAAGAACAACTGAGAATAAAACTAATATAGCTAGTCTTCAGAGTCAGTTGACTCGACAATCCAATTCCTCAGGCAAGCCAGAATGCAATCAGGCAGTGAAGTGTTGCTGTGTGCCAGTCTGGAAAAATACAATGTCGGAATGAATGGATTTAAATATCATCACAATAAAATAATAGTTAGATGACACGTGCACATTCATGAACGCAATTGCCGTATCTGCTGCACTGTCAAATCCATGGTTGTGATACGGTATGGACTCTGAACTAATACTTGCGCTGGGACAATCTAATCAGAACAATACACCTAACACCATTCACAGAGGAGTAGCTACTTGCAATGTAATATTCCAGACCTGCAACTGGTAATCTCCTTAGACTCTCTCTGGGTTGCCTCATTTAACTGGTTTGTTCCAGTCAGATTGTAAAGACACAAATACATTAGACTGTGGTAGGCAGAGCCAAGAAACAGGGCTTGACTGTTGCCCTGTACAATGAGTAGCAAGAAAGTGACCCAGAAAGTTCAGGTGACTTTGAGCCAATGGGATGGAGATCCAATACTTCAATTGATGATGAACTGTTTAAGACTCAGAAGCTCTAAATACACCGGGGCGATAAGTGTCCAGCAGCCAGAGACCAACCATGACGGATAAGGAGCACCCCACGGACACGTGGAGATCGGGACCACGAGAAAAGCGTGGCCAGCGTAGACTGAATTTCCGGGTAACTCCTTTTTATCTTCATCGACCGCTAATGGAGTGCCATGTTCAAGTAGGGAGCACCCAGGTAGATAAGACTGTGAACCCAACTTCGTTTGTCTCTACAGCACCCAGATTAAAAGCAATTCCGGACTCTGAAGCAGAACACGGACATCTATCTCACGATAATACTGATCATCCGATGAATCCGACAAATCATCTGATGACTTCCTATCTGCACAAAGACTTGTCATATTCATTCTCCGACGTTCTTATTTTTCCCTTAACATGAAACTAGGCTGACACTGAATCGAATGACTGGTATCTAAATGTGGAGTAGTGCAATTCCTTTGTCACAGTCCATCTCTCTCTCTCTCTCTCTCTCTCTCTCACACACACACACACACACACACACACGCGCACCCCCCCCCCCCGTCTCTCTGTCTAATTAATTGTAGAGTCCATACTCTTCATTCCTAAGGACGTGAGCGTTTAGTTATGGGCAGAAACTTACAATAGACAAATGGACAATACGTTATATCTTAACATGTCAGCACGACTTCCAAGACAACAACAGCCTTGTAGATTTAGGAGGCTTCAGTGCCTCAATGATAGGGCGACCAATGTTTGCGAGACTCGGAGATTTTGGCTCTTGGTCGGTCACCCTAGCCAATCACATAAAAGGGTAAAGACCAGTCGATGAGTTGACAAACGTCCTCCAGATTCCGGCTACAAACAAGAGAAAATCTGCAGATATCGGAAATCCAGTGAATGCAAACAAAACGCTCGAGGAACTCGGGAGGTCGGGCAGCATCTACTGATGTTTTTTGACCTGCTACGTTCCCCCAGCATTATCTGTGTATTACCCTTCGTTCCGGCTTTCAGCTCAGTGCTAACAACCCTCACTGGTTAAAGGAAAAACGTTAGGAAAACAACAGTGATGATATACTTCGATCCCTCTCTGCAATGGCATGGAGAGAGAATGAGATGGTGGCTCTGTTTTGCATTAACCCCAGCGCCATAACAAGCGATAAATGTAATGTCAAGCACGAATAGGTACCAAAAGTTCGAACAATTTAATCAGTTATATTTACACAGGAGTAATGAGGCAAAATCGAAAACCTATGATAAACTTAGGTACCTGACGTAGCAGCAGCACAGACAGGCGCAAAATGTCCAGCCTGGCCGTGAAGGACAAAGAGGCACCTAAACAGACACATGTTGTCAGAGAAATCACGTGTATTTCCGAGTTCAAACAATGGAATGGATTTTTCATGGATTATGGTTGCCACGGATATCACGGAAGATTCAATTCCTGTGTTGTTCTATCAACCCTATTCAACTTTCTATCATACCGCCTATGAACGAAGAAACCAAACACAAACACGAGAAATTCTGCAGATGCTGGTATACCAAAGCACACACACAAAATGCAGGAAGAAATCAGCTTGTCAGGCAGTATTGATGGAAATGAAGAACCAGTCGACGTTTAGCGCTGAGACCCTTCTTCCGAGCAATTGCAAATTATTTCCTTCTGCGCCGCGACATATTGATCTCAATAAGTGCGGTAAAGAATACTAGGATGGATGTGTCCGTAGAGCCAGATATTATCTACGCCAACCTATTGGTAGAGACAAGAAAACAGATTCACGCGTGTTGACATGGATATATAGATACTGTTTATCCAATGACTTTTTTTTTGCCTTATAAGGGTAATGGGATAATCCAGAAGAAGGCATGCCAATGAAACTCCAAAGGTTTCTTAACACGGTGAGATAACATACTCGACGACTGCTGCTCTGCCTTCTGCGACGCCTGCGAAGCGCTCCTCCGTCCACCGCTTGGGAAGTCTGATCAGTCCTCCATCCTGTTTCTGCCAGTGTGCAGGCAGAATCTGAAACAAGAGGCGGCCATAGTTCAAACCGTCCACTGTTGTTCCGGCCAATCAGCGTCTATGCAACAGGAATGTTTTAATGACCTCAGCTGGAATATCTTTCGTGATAAGGATGTCTACAAGTTCACAGAAAGGGTCACGAGCTTCACCCTAAAGTGCATCAGGGACGTTGTGCCTAAGTAATCGACCAGTGTGTATCCAAACGGCAAACCCTGAATCAACAGATCAATGCCCAATGAACACAAAGCGCGAGACGAAGAGATCGCCACAGGTAACCCCCAGGAACTCAAGAATACAGCTGTGATCTACGCAAAGTCATCAAGGCAGAGAAACGACAACACCAGGACAAGATCCACACAGACGTCTCCACAAACAACACACACAACTTATGACAAGGTCTGCGCAACATCACAGACTTCAAAGCTAAATGCAGTGGTGCTGCGAACAGCACTGTCTCTCTCCCAGATGAGCTAAAACCTTTTACGCTCTCTTCGATGTCGCCAACACTGAGCCCCCAAGGAATGCCACCGAGGCAACCTGCAATTTGTTCATCTATGAGGCTGAAGCACGGAGGTGTTACCAACGAGTGGACAGTCGCAAGTTTGTGGGACCGGACGTCAGCTTTTGGGCGGGTATTGAGAAATGTGTGCGGCACAACTGCCTGGTGTGTTTCAAGACATGCTTATTCACCCCTTCACCCAGTTTAAAGTGCCCTCCTGCTTTAAAACATCCAACATTGTACTTATAACTTAAAAGACCAAGGTAACATTTCTGAATGACTGCCATCCTGTCGCATTCACCTCAATAATAAGCAAATGCTTTGTGAGACTGGTCAAGATCTGCAATTTGCTACCCCCCACATTGCAAATCACCTACTGACACAACCTATCGACAGATAACGTACTAGCCACAGAGCTACACACCTTCCTTACACACCCGGAGAAGTGGGATGCTTATCTGTGTAATGCTCTTCTTGGACTACAATTAAACATAAAACACCGTAATTCGCTTCAGACATAAGAAGAAGCTCAGAGACTTCGGCCTTCAGTCTGTCTTGTGCAGCTGGATTCTGGAGTTCCTGTCAGATCGCCGGCAGGGAGTAAGAGTGCACTCCCTCAGCACAGCTTTTCTGACCTTCGAGAAAGTAGTATCTCAGGGCTGTGTCTAAAGTCCTCTCCTTTACTCTCTGTACACTCTTGACTGTGTCGCCATTCATAGCTGCAATATGCTAATTAAACTTGCTGACGACACTGCATTGATAGGCCTTATCTCAACTAATAAAGAGGGAGTCTACAAAGAAGTCATCCCCCGGACAGAGTCGTATCAAGAAAACAACATCTCCCTCACTATCGCAAAAACAAAGGAGCTAGATGTAGACTACAAAAGGAACGCAGACAGGACAGCCCCTATCAACCTCAATGGATCTGGGGTTTGGAGTGTGTAAAGCTTTAAGGACTTCAGGGGACTCCTCACTGAGGAACTCACTTGGGCTGTACATACCTGCTGTGTGGTGAAAAAAGCACAACAGCACCTCTTTCACTTCAGACGGTTGAAGAAGCTCGGATGAATCCCCAGATCCCAAGGACTTTCTATAGGGGCACGACGGAGAGCATACTGACTGGCTGTATCACTGGTATGGGAACTGTGCTTCCTTCAATCGCAGGACTCTGCAAAAAGTGGTGTGGACTAGAGGTGTCCCACTAGTCAGGACATCTGTGGAAGAGAACTTCCCACTAGTCAGGACACTTACAGCGAATAGTGTGTAAAAGGGCCCGAAAGTCCATTGGGGATCGGAGTCACCCAAAACCACGAACTGTTCAAGTTGCTACCATCCGGGAAACGGTACCGCAGAATAAAAGCCAGGACCAACTGACTCCTGTACAGCTTCTTCCATCAGGCCATCAGACTGATTAATCCACGCTGACACAATCACATCTCTAAACTATATTGACTGTTCTCTTTTATATCATACTGTAAATGCTATTTATTACAACTTGCTATAATTTGCACATTGCACATTCAGCCGGAGATGCAGCATAGAAATGTTTTTTCCTCATGTGTGTCAAGGATATAAGAAATGAAGTCAATTCAATGAAATTCAGTCTTGCAAAAGGATCAGTGAATTGAGCAAATAATTTCCTCATGGACAGAATCTACTCACAAAGAGCACTATAAATACGGTACAATATAATGATGTTGGAGTCATTAACATGTGTTTCAAGCACTGCAACACATCAGGGAGGTGGGAGTTACCCGGATACTTGTCTTTTAGGAGGTAGGCACTGGCATTAGATTCGCTGCCTCAAATTCAGTCTGTGGTCAGGAACGAGAGGCTGTGACTGCGAGTGAGTGAGGTAGGTAGTGGGATCTAAGAGACAGTGCTGGAGGAGCCTCCGCCCTTGCGCTTGTCCAACAGTTCTGAGATTCTTGCTACCTGGGTGCATGAGAGTGTGAGTTGCAGAAAGGATGAGCAACTCAACTATGATACGTGGTCCAGGAGGCCATTAAATCGCCGGGTGAGAAGAGAAATTCCGTGGTAATTGTGGATCGTATAATCAGGGGAACAGACGAAGTTCTCTGTCGCAGGGATAGAGTGTCTCAAAGGCTGTGTTGCCTGCCTGATGCCCGGGTTCGGGACATCTTACCTGACCTGCAGAGGTATTTGCAGTGGGAGCGGAAAGGATCAGTTGTTATGTGGGTATCAACCAACATATGTAAAACGAAGAAAAAGATACAACTGAGGGCACTTGAGCAGTTAGCGACTAAATTAAAAAACTGAATCAAAGAGTTGGTATTCACTGGATTACTATCTGAGCCACGTGCAAATTGGCACAGGGTTAAGAAGATTAGAACGTTACATTCGTCGCCCAATGATTGGTGTTGGAGAGGTGGGTTCGAACTTATGGAAAACGCACCGGTAATGGGGAGCAGGGAGTTGTTCCATCGGGACGGGCACCACCTGTACCATGATGGGATCTGGATGATGGAGATTCGCATAACTAATGCTGTGGATAAGACTTTAACTTAAATATTGGGCATGGCTGGGTTGAACATATTGGAGAAGTATGGATAAAGTGAAAGAGAAAAGTGTGGATAAAGATAAAGTCAAAGCAAAAGTAAAAAAAGAGAAAGTAAGAGCGGAGTGCAGGAAAGAAAAGAGCTTAAGAGACAAAGATTATTAGATTTCAAAAACACACTGTCTATAAAGGGCACTTTATCTGAATGCCATAGTGTTCCTTAAAAGCTCAGCGAACTTGTTTCACAAATCTTTATAAAGGTATATGTCTTAGTGGGCATGATAGAAACGTGGTTGCAGGGTGGAGAGAATTGGGAACTAAATATCCAAGATAGGCAGAAAGGTAAGGGTAGAGGTGGGGTAGCGCCTAAGGATGACATCAGGGCTATAGCGAACGTAGAATTAAGATCTAAGGAACAGAATTTTTTATCCATCTCGGTAGAGCTTAGGAATAGTAAAGGGAAAACATCATTGGTGGAAGTCGTCCATTGGCCACCGAATAATAACATTACAGTTGCACAGGAAATAAATGGAGAAATATCAGAGGAATGCAAGAATGGAATGGCAGTTACCGTGGGGGACTTCCACTTGCACAAATATTGACTGAATCAAGTTGGTCAGGGCAGTCTTGAGGAGGACTTCATTTAGTGCAAACGTGATAGCTTCCTTCAACAGCAGATTACTGAACCTTTAAGGAACATAATATCTTGTTTCTGGTCCTGAGCAATGAGACACGTAAAGCTAGCAATCGTAGTTTGAGATCATCTTGTAAAGAATGACCACAGTATGATTGAGTTTCTGATATGAATGGAGGGTGCAATAGTTCGTTCTAAAACCAGGTATTATGCTTATACATGCGAGACGTCAACGGCATGAGGAAGGAGTTGGATAGGGTAGACTGCGGACACGGGCTGTACGGTGGGACGGTTGAGGAACAGTGAAATACTTTCAAAGAGATTTTTTGCGGTGCTCAACAAATGTATATTCCAGTTCAAAGCCAGGACAGTAAAGGTCGGGAGAGCCAGCCATGGGTAAATAAGGAAATAACGGAAGGCGTCAAACTCAAAGTTTGTGCTTACAAAATCGCCAAGAATAGTGGGAAACTGGAAGATTATAAAAACTTTATAAAGGAAAAATAACCATTAAGCAAACAATAAAGGAAGGGACGTTAGATTATGTAAATAAACTAGAACAAAATATAAAAGTAATATAAATGTAGAAGATTTCATACATATATAAAGAGGGAAAGGTTCGCCCTCGAGGACGGGAAGGGGGAATTGACATTGAGTAATGAGGAAATGGCTGACGTTTTTATTGACTTTTTTCTGTCGGTTTTCACGGTGGAGGACACGTATTGCAAGGCGAAGAGAGATGATATGGATGCGATGTGAGGTGAGAACCTCGATACAACAGCTGTCACTAAAGAGGTACTGCGCAACAAACTTGTGGGCATAAAGATAGCCAAGTCCCCTAATCCTGATGAAATGTATCCCAGTGTACTGCAAGACATGTCAGAGGGTTTGGTTGATTCTTTGGTGCTAATTGACCAAGCTTCTCTGGGCTCTGAATAGGTCCCGACGGATTGGATGAGGGTGAATGTCACTCCACTGTTCATAAAAGAATGCACGCAAAAGGCTGGTAACTACAGGCCAGTTAGTTTAACATCTATAATTGGGAAAATGCTTAAGCTATCATTAAAGAAGAAATAGCGTGGAATCTAGAAAGAAATCGATCCATCAGGCAGACGCAGCATCAATTCAACAGAGGTTGGTCCAATTTGACAAACTTCCTGGAGTTATTTGTGGATATGACAAGCGCAACGTATAGTGGGGAGCAGATGGACATTATTTACTTGGATTTCGAGAAGGTTTCGATAACGTGCCAAATAAAAGAATTATCTATATGTTGGGGTAATATATTAGCCTGGATGGAGAATTCGTTAACCAATAAAAAGCTGAGAGTTGGGATACATGCGTGATTCTCTGGTTGACAATCAGTGGTGAACGGTGTGGTGTATTATATCGAAGTTTGATAATGACACTAAATTAATTTGAAAAGCGAAATGCCCAAGGGATAAGGACCGTCTGCAGAAAGGTATAGATAGGCCATGAATGGGCAAAGTTCTGGCAGATGCAGTACAATGCTGGTAAATGCGAGGTTATCCACCTTAGAAAGAAAATTGAAAATCCGATTATTATTTAAACGATAAAAGATTGTAATATGTTGCTGTGCATAAGTACTTGAGAGTGCTTGTGCATGAATTGCAAATGGTTGACTTACAGGTGTATCTGGCGATCAAGAAGACAAATGGAATGCTGGCCTACATTGCCAGAGGGTTTGAATTTAAGAGCAGGAAGATAATGCTGCAACTGTACAGGGTAATGGTGAGGCGGCATGTGGAGTACTGCGTACAGTTTTGGTCTCCTTACTAGGAAGGATATACTGGCTTTGAGGCGTTTTAGAGGAGTTTCACGGGCTTCATTCCAGAGATGAAGGGGTTAGACTATGAGGAAAGATTGAGTTGCCTGGGATTGGACTCGCTGGAATTCAGAAGGATGAAAGGAATTCTTATAATTGCGTATAACATTATTAACGAGATAGATAAGCTGAAAGCAGAAATGTTATTTCCAATGGTAGGTGAGACTAGAACTAGGGATGGCATCCTCAAGATTCGGGAGAGTAAATTAAAGTATGGAGTTGCGGAGGATCTGCTCTTCTCAGAGTGGTGAATCAGTGGAGCCTACCTCACTAAGTATATTGAAGACGATGTTGGACAGACTTTTGCATAGTAGGGGAATTGAGGTTCATGGGGAAAAGGTAGGTAGGTATGTGAGATGAGTCCATGGTCAGATGAGCCATGATGCCATTAAATGGCGGAGCAGGCTCGATGGGACAGATGGCCTATTCCTGCTCATTTTTCTTATGTTCTTATGTTATGTATATCAGGGCGCTCGATAAAGTCCAGATACGAAGGCAAGGATCATTATTTGGTCTATGAAGATACAACTGAATCCTGTCGATGAGGACTCTGTCAGTGGACCACATGCACCAATGAAGTTTCAGAAAACGGAGCAACATATAATGCAAGCTACAAAGTCAAAACTGACACCAACTGGATGCACTTGACAAGGGTTGTACAACAGGTGTTCCCAACCTGGGGGCCACAGCCCCTCGGTTAATGAAAAGGATCTTTGGCATAAATAAGTTTTGGAATCCTTATTCTACAGCAGAAGTGCGAGTGTACAAGCACGTGAATTTTGAGATGACTGTAAGTATTTAATGACTATAAATTCTTGCAAACTACATCAAGAGAGAAAGTATTTGTAATACGTATCCGGAAAGATATTTTCCAGTGCAGGAGATTCTGTAGGAACTGGGTAGATAGCACATTATATTTCAATAGCACTCTAAAAGAAAACAATAAATATGATAATAGTCGATTCAAATGGTACTGTATAGACTATAGATTGTAACCAGTACTTTACCAGGAATACTAGAGTCAGGAAAATGCTAGAGTCGGTTATCAAAAATTTGAGAACAGCACATTTGGAAAGAGGTGAAATCATCGGACAAAGTCAGCATGGATTTGTGAAAGGAAAATCATGTCTGACGAAACTTATGGAATTTTTTGAAGATGTAACTAGTAGAATGGATAGGGGAGAGCCAGTGAATGTGGTATATTTAGATTTTCAAAAGGCTTTTGACAACGTCCCACACAGGAGGTTCGTCTGCTAACATAAGACACACGCAATTTGGGGTATGGTATTGATGTGGATAGAGAATTGTTTGGCAGACAGGAAGCAAAGTGTGGGAGTAAACTGAACCTTTTCAGAATGGCAGGCAGTGACTAGTGGGGTACGCAAGGCTCAGTGCTGCGACCCTAGTTGTTTACAATATATATTAATGATTCAGACGAGGGAATTAAATGCAGCATCTCCATGTTTGCGGATGGCACGAAGCTGGGCGGCGGTGTTAGCTGTGAGGAGGATGCTAAGAGGATATAGGGTGACTTCGATAGGTTAGGTGAGTGGGCAAAATCATGGCAGATGCAATTTATTGTGGATAAATGTGAGGTTTATTGTTTAGACACAGTCTTTGACTTTAATGCAATAACGTACAAACACAACAAAATTTATTATAAATGTTACATGAAAGTAATGTCTCTTAGCAGTAAGACAAATATTCAATCATAGCCGTGTGATCCAGCATCATTGAACTGACTCGTTTATAGTTTCGATGAGATTCTTTTGTTTGGCGTCGCTTATGCTGAATGATGAGCAGGCATTAACAATTTCTGCGCTGCAGCATCAGTATCTCGTGCTACACACGGTCCACACTCACTCCGTCCTGCTAAAGAGAATGTCGGCGGGCTGGGAATGGGACATCGAATGCAAATCAAATAAAAGTTATCATATTCATAGTCAGCAAAAACCGTTTTCTGAAACCTGTACCCCCACTACTCCAGTTCCCCTCCCATAGTGTGTTTGTTGAAAATTAAGAGACAAACCATTCAGAATAATTGATACCAAGATTAAGGCAACCATTTTTCTGGGCCATAATTAAACAGGTCATCGGCGACAGGCAATTTGAAGAACTTCAAATGGGACCGAAAGAAATCCCTTGGAACGCATCTAATGTTGACCATTGTATTGGCAACTATAGAGCATATAACTTATGCTGGAACTTATAATTTTTGCCATACATGATTTGACTCACAAACAGTGGACAGAGTGTCGGGGTCGTGGAGAAGGTTGCCAAAGGATATTTCATAATTTAATGAAGTTGAGCTTACAGACAGAGGGATACGCGGTGGAGATCCTTTGAAATGTGGCAACGGAGAGATATAGATTGGGAACTTACATGTGACAAAGCAGACCCGGTAAATGGCATTAAGATTAGGGGCAATGGTGTGCAAAACGATATTTTCCTGAACTTATTCACTCAGGTAGACAGGTAAGGAAAGGTGTACGCCATAATTACATTCATTAGTACAACATTGACTTTAAATATAACGCCAGTAATACTGAGTTCTCCAAAATATTGTTGAGGCTTTCGTCTGAGTATTCCGTCAAGTTCTGATCGCCAGGTTACAGGAAGGATGGGGACTGTTTGGATGGAGAGCAGAAGAAGTTAACCAGTTTCTGGCATGATATATATATATATATATATATATATATATATATATATATATATATATATATATAATTATTTAACAGTGGCGTCCATTAATCCATTTTAATATAGCTTCATATTACGTCGTTATTATGTACTTTCTCTATCGCTTATAACTGCAATATTATAATTCCATGAAACAGACCAATGATATTCCTCTGTCCAATACAATCTGATTCTGATGCAAACAACTGGGATGCATGGCATCCATTATAATTTGATTCACTGATAATTTGATAAATGATCCATTATAATTTGAACTTCAGGTTCCTGGGAACCACCATCTCTCAGGATCTGAAGTGGGAGCAGAACATCAGCTCCATCCTGAAGAAGGCCCAGCAGCGGATGTACTTCCTGCGGCTCTTGAGGAAATATGGTCTGCCTCAGGAATTGCTACTGCAGTTCTATACTGCAGTCATTGAGTCTGTCCTGTGCACCTCCATCACTGTGTGGTTTGGAGCCGCCAGCAAGCAGGATAGAACCAGACTACAGCGCACAGTGAGGACTGCCGAGCGCATCATTGGAGCCTCCCTGCCCTCTGTTGTGGACCTGTACTCTTCCAGGTTGAAGAAGAGGGCGGGGAACATCATAACATCATAAAGGACTTCTCCCATCCTGCGCACAGACTGTTTGAACTGTTTCCGTCTGGTAGGCGCTTCGGATTCCTCCAGACTAAGACTAACAGGCACTGGAGAAGTTTTTTCCCTGCTGCGGTCACTTTGCTGAACAGTTAACTGCCGGTTAACTGTCGGCTAACTATTTCTTGGATTGCACTACTTGAATATATAATCTATATTTTCATCTATATTTATCATCTGTTATGAGCAGAGAGACAACATCCGCCGGAAGTAAATTCCTTGTATGTGTACAGGTACATGGCGATTAAAGTCTGATTCTGATTCTGATTTGATGGTTACGACTGAGATGTCTACAAATGAGGGACATGCATTTAGTGGCAAAATGGAAATAAAAATGAGATATGCAAGGGAATTTTTTTTTGCACACAGAGAGCTGTGGGATCCAAGAATGCAGTACTAGGGAGATGGAAGCAGAGGGCACAGGACCGTTTAAGCGGATCTCAGATAGATGCATGAATATGCAATCATTATAAGAACAAGGACAATGTCCCAGGTAAACAATTAGATGCACTAAGAATCATCAACTTAGTTATTTTTCGCAAAAATAAGGGCCTCTGCTGCGCTGTAACGCTCTATATTCTATGCTGAATGAATCAGCCAGAATAGGCAATAAGTCCTCGCCTCGATTATTTTCAGAACTGGTACCAAACGATATGGGAAGATTATTAGGCCATTTAGCCCATTGGGCTACGCTGCCATTTCGTCATGACATATCCATTTTCCCTCTCAGTCCCAATGTTTTGACTTCTCCCCGTATGCCTTCATGCCCAGACTAACACAGAATCTAACAAGCTCTGCCTTCAACATACCCAATGACTTCACCTCCACAGCCGCATGTGGTGACGAGTTTCACAGATTCACCACTCTCTGGCTGAAGAAATTCCTCCTCATCTCCGTTCTTTAACGTGATTCTGAGACTGAGTCCTCTGGTTTTAGACCTGCCCGCCATTTGAAGCATACTTTCCAAATGGACTCTGTCGCGGCCTTTCAATATTCGATAATTTTTAATCAAGTCACCTCTCATTCTTCTGAATTCCAGTGAATGGAAACCCAGAGCCATCGGACGCTCCTGATATGACAAAACTTTCAATCCCGGAATCATTCTCGTGAACCTCTATTGAAATCTCGACAACGTCAGCACAAGCTTTCTCAAAAGGCGCTCAAATCTGCTCATATTACTCATGAGCCTCACTACCGCTTTATAAGCGCAACATTACATTCAGAGGATTGCATCCTTATCCCCTTATTCTACTGCCTGTGCGCTCAGGACTGAGTGACCAGATGCTGCTCTACCTCCATCTATCAGTGTGCAGATGGTAGCACTATAGCGGGACACATCTCAGATACCGACGAGTCGGAGAACAGGAAGAAAATAGTGAACCTAGTGATATGTTGCAATGAGAACAAAATTTCCCTCAATGTCAAACAAAATGCAGCTGCTCATTGATATCACTAATGGTATTCAGGCAGCGTATTGGAAGCATCAAGTTCCGAGGTGTGAGCATCCCCAATAGCCGATGCTCTTCCAGCCACCTTGAGGTCACAGGAAAGAACGCACTCCATCGTTTCTGTTTCCGCAGAACAATAAAGTTATTCGGCATGTACAACGCCGACTTTCCACTTTTTACCAGTATGCCATAGGAAACACTGCGTTTAGCTGCATGGCTGCTTGCCATGGCACGTGATCTACACTTGGCCACAATAAACTGTGATGTGCACATGACACAAATCGAGACTTGGACGCAGAACAGCAACGCTTCGCTGCTTGTTTGTATTCGGCCTTGCCGAAGAAATGGAACTGTCGACTCAACTGACTCTGAAGACTAGAAGGATTCGTTTTATATTTTGCATTCTTCTTTTCAGCCGCATTGCATCTCATATTTTAACATATGAGAGTTTTAGTTAGCGGCCCTGTTTTGCCTGGCGTTTATTGCTCTCATTCCCTTTCAACACTGTTCTCATTGAAGCTTGTGAACTATGAAACTGCTCCATTGTCATATCCGAACCTGGTGACACTTTCTATGGTACGAAATTCAACCTGGTCTTCAAAAAGAGGAAGAGGGGTGTACACGCACCATCCTCGTTGTTGGTTTAATATTGCAAAGGGTAAGTAACTACATGTTCATGGGCGTCAATATATCTAACTCTCTGTCCTGGGCTGAACACACGAGGAAATCATAAAGGTGGAATGCCTGGTAGTGTACCTCTTCAGATTTATAAATGTTAATTGATGACAGGGTCGCTTGCGTCCTGGATTCAAAAACGGGACTGATAAAACATTTCAAAAAGCTCTAAATTTCTTCTCCTTGTCGTATATGCTGTTCATCTGGTTTTTGACGCACCTCCGAAGAGGATGACTTTCAGCTGAAAAGGCAACATTGTAATAAGAAATACGCTACTGTCTGTTTTTTTTGGCAACAGGGAAGATCATACTCTGTTATTCTATGTACAGACCGTTTTGTATAGTAGACGGTGTACCCTTTTTTTAAAATTTTAAAATAGGCTTCTTCACTGAACCAGTCTGGATAACGTACTGTATCGCCTTTGAAACACCGTGCCTCCCTTTACTTCTGATTCTGCTGTTCAATGTTCTGACCATCAGACACAGTTTCGTGTCCAACAGGGTCCGCAGGGGACTTCGGGTGAAAAGGAAGAGAAGAATCTCAAAGATGCAGAAAAAGAAAAGCATTATATATCTTTTCACCATCTTTTCACCATCTTCGCCAGCTTTCTGGTCCTGCGTATTAAGTATGCCATTGAATTTTTATATCTGCGGATTAAAGGTGGATCTTATGTAAGCGGATTAGATTTCGGAGATCGACGATACGAGATCTCCAAGACAGCGTCAACATGATTTCGAACCTGAGTTTCTGATTGAATTCCTTTATTTATGTGGTGACCCAGGCAAGTACAGAGAAGAGTTGAAGAAGACAGTGAAGTATCCCTTGTTTGTAGTTATTAGTTGTTTTAAAATATAAAAGTATACACTTTTCCGTTACCTCTGATAAATATTCATTTCCCCTTTCAATATGTTGTAATTTATAATTTTATCATTATTGATTGTAATGTTCTGCTGCCGGAAAACAATAAATTTTATGACATATTATATCTGACTCTGATTCTGAGATTATCAGATAGAAAATTTTCTACATCATCCCCACAATCTACACAGGTACAGGCTCTCAACGTCAGGTCAGCATGTCAATATTATGCATATATCATCCGAGACATGCATACAGATATTGGACAGTTGAGAACTAAGAAGCGATGTAGGAGTTATCTTTACCTGCTTTTGGCATCATTGCTAATTTGAGTGTGACTGTCTTCTCACTGGTTATCCCAGCAATTCTGGATCCTGTACGTTCTGCACCGACTCATATGGCGATTAATTTGGGGACAAGGAACCACGGCATGAAATGCGCAAATGTTTAAGAAATATAAACATGCAAAAGGCAAAAATAAATAATTCAATACTTAATGAAGAGATATTTGGACGGATACGTTGATAGGTAGATATATATATATAAACAGACAACATTAGCTCAGTAAATAAATAGATAAATAGGTGGATGCACAGATAAATTAGTTAATAAATTAATTGTTATTGAACATCAGGGGTAGACTCCTTGGAAGTGAGTCTGTAGCTTGTGGAATCACTTGCTGAGGAAGGTGATGTTATCCACGCTGATTCAGGAGGCCGATAGTTGAAGGGCAGTAACATCTCCTGAGACTCGCAGTGTATGCATTCAGCACCCGTTATCTACTTCCTGCAGACAGCGACGTGTGACGAACATGCTGAAACATGTCGACGTCACCGAAAGGCTGGAGGAATCCAACAGCATGTGACTTCACATATTCCCAATTTTCTACTTGTCCCCGTCATTGTCCAAATATAATAAAGATGTTGAGTGCCAAATTTAGCTCTTGTACCTATTGACGGTGGCAAATTAATGAAAAAAGTTTAAGTTGTCATCAGGCAAATCTGGGCGCGGCACACGACAGCAACGGCTTTTCGGATCTAGTACTATGTTAATTTCGTTTGCTATTCATTTAATTTTAAGGCACAATTAGGGTTTAGGGCAATGGATAACTGAGTGACTATCTACCATCGCCAGTTACTGCTGCAATACAGAGATCGCCCAAAAACAAACCTTCATAAAAATCTGCTGGTTAGATTGCGCGACCTCGGCCTGCTGAGGGAATCGGGCCTGCAGTCCTCGGAGTTGCCTGATGTCGGCGGACGGAGTTGCGGACGTCGTAAGCGATGTGCGAGGAATCGGAAACAAGGCCGGCGGGCAGGAGCCCTAGCCGGCCTGCTCTCTTGCTTTTTAATTATTCTTCATGACAAGCGTGTCGAAATGATCTGAACGCTCTTCATTTCATTAATTATCACGTTATGTATTCTGCTGCAATATGATAATACTGCAGAACAGATTAAATATTTCTACAACTAATGAATACTGATACGATCGACGGTTGAAGATATTGGTGAATAAATTCATTGCTTTCAGCGCCTTGAGTAAATCGCCTGAGAGAGGATCAGCTGAACGTTTTTTCTTTCAACTGACTTCGGGCAAGAATTTTTATTTGGAATTCTTAGATGACCATGCAGGCGGTGTTCGTTGCCTTAAACTGATAAGCAAAACGGTATTTATAACATAATGTAGCGGTATTTTTGTTAACGGTCTCCTGCAGAAAGGCGTTCATGCCTTACTGCAGTGTCACAGCAGCATCAAGTTGACCAAGGCTGGTACGAATCGACAGAAAAAAAATAAAAAGCGGACAGTGCCTAGACTGTCGTTACTCACGATGAATACATTGTCAGGAAATTGTGGGACAAATCCTCCTTTTTCTTTGTGGGAATCTGGGCCAGAGTGGGAATTGCAAGCATCACTGATGCCAAGATCAATTTACTGCATAAAAGTGAAGGATGGAAGTTCCGTCTCTGATCTACAGACCAGCTGATGTTACTTGGGTTCGAGTTCAAGTTCGAGCTCAAATTTCGTTGCCGTTAAACCGCGTACCTCCAGTGCCCCGGTGCAAAACGCAGTATCAACAGTCTCACACAGCACACAGCACACACAGCAAATATGACTGAGATAGCCACAAAAATAATGGTTACAAAAATATATTATAAAGGTCAATCAAAGCAAGTGGATCGCAGACGAACACAATCGCCTTGTCTTCCAACCAATGAACACTGGAAAGCAGCACCGACAATAAATTTGTAACGAGAGATTTCTCATACTCAATGATCGATGTGAAAGAATTCAGGAAGTCGCCGGTATATTATCGAAGTAGACCAATCGGCCCCTCAAGATCTATACTCATCGTATCCTGTAAGAGCTTTACTTCACTATAATACACGGCAATCGATTTAATGCCCCGATATGCTGATTTTGTTTCTGGACTTCGTGGCATTGATTCTATCACAGATAATCTTCACGGCACGTGTAATCTCTTTATTTGTAGCTGTACCGTACTGGAACGTAGTACAATATACATTGGTGCGTTTTTACATAATATTTGCAAATTCTGCCAGGCTGCGCTAACATTCCAGACTAGACATAATTTATGCTACACACATAAAATGGTGAGAAAATGCAGCAGGCCATGCAGTATGAAGGTAAATGAGAATGACCTCGATGTTTCTGGCTGAGACCTTTCATCAACACTGGCGAAAATATGAGAAGAAACTACAAGAAGTTGGGAAGAGGGAAGTAAGACGTACAAGGTGGTAGATGGCAGGTAAAAGCGGGAGGGCGGTTGAAGGAAAGAGCTGGGAAGCTGATAGGTGAAAGAGATAGATGGCTGGAGAAGGGGTATTTTCATAGGTGAGGGAAGAAGACAATCGAAGAAAGGGAAGGGTAAGAGCACCGGAAGATCATGGGCAGGTAAGGAGATTTAACCAGAGAGGAATGGTGATGGGAGGGGTCTCAAAGTAAACCTGAATCCGATGCTGAGATTATCAATCAGAAACTTCCAGTATCATCCTCACAATCCGCATTGGTAGTCGACTTTGAAATTTAGGCAGGCCTGCATATATATCATCCTAATCATGTATGTAAGTATTCGGGATTTCGGGCCTTGGAGCCAATGTAGGAGTCGGTTCGATAGAAATGACTGTGGACTTCATGCACCATATGGTGCAGACACCTCCCTGAGTAATAAGGCACAGCTGTTACAGGAGAGCGTTCCGAGACGCTGCATGTCCATCCGATTTGGGAACAGCATACCATCGGACAGGAAGTCCCTACAAAGGATTGTGCGAACAGCCGAGAGGATAATACGAGGTTACTTACTTTCCATCAGAAACTTTTATCGGCATCGTTGCGCACGGAATCCCTTAGTATATCAAGGACCCCACTCATTCTGCCATCAGGCAGGAGACTGCGATGCATAAAACAAGAACGCAATGGTAAACAGCTTCTTGCTCCGGCCATTAAATTTCAGAACATCCTGCCACATCGCATTCGAATTGTCACCAGATAAGTTGTGGTTTGTCCTGCAATTTTGATTTGTGCACTTTGTTTGTCTATACGTAATTCATTTGTAGATTTAAATCTTACTTTTCTAAGTCGTTGTGGTTATATGTGTGTTGTGCATACTATTGTGCTTGAACAACACACAGCCATGTTCGAAGTTCCCAGTATATTTATTATGAAAGTACGTATATGTCACCATATTATATAAAGTATCTTGAGATGCATTTTCTTGCAGGCATTTGCACAAAAAATAAAGAATTCAATAGAATTTATGCAAAACGATGCCTAAGCAAACATTGAAAGACAAGCGATTTGCAATTGAGGAAAAATCGCGCAAATGCTAATTGCAAAAAAGAAATAAATAATGCTGAGTAAATGAGTTGAGGAGTCCTTGTAAGGGAGTCCATAGGTTGAAGAGTCAGTTCAGGGCAGAAATGAGTGAATTTATCCATGCTGCTTCAGGAAGCTGATGGTTGTAGGGACATAGCTGTTGAAGAACCTGTTGCTTTGACATTTCAAGCTCCTTGGTCTCCTGACAGAGGGTAGTAGCGAGAAGAGATCGTGGCCTGGCTGGTAGCGCTTCGTGAACATGGACTCTGCTTTCTTCTGGCGATGCTCTATGTAAATGTGCACAACAGTCAGAAAGAATTGCTGTTATAATCTGCGCTGTTCCCGCCACAGTTTGTTTACACTTCTGTTCCTGGTTATTGGTGTTTCACACCGTTTCACACAGTTCGGGCCTAAAGGGAGCCCTTCCTTCTGCCACTCTTTGAACGCACAAGTGACTGAATCGCATGACGATTCTGACTGCACCACCCAGAAAGTGAGAAGCAGATGAGTGTTGGTGACCAGACTTACAGTCAAAGAACAGACAGCGCTGTGAAGCCATCAGCCTTCCTGCGTCTTGTCATCAGCATCGCAAAAAAACAACATTGTTTATCTTGGGGTCGTTATTAACATGCAGATAATTAACTCACTGGGGAGTACCGAGCTTAATAAAAGATAGAACTGCAGGAAAAAAAGCAGAAACGAGATCCATTTGTGCCGAGAATATGCACGGCCCAGCAAGAGGACTGCCTTTTGCTATTTATTATCCTTTTCTTGCCATCATTGGTTTTCCACGTAAGTTGTGCAACCACGTACATCTGCTATACGTTGCTTACAGTGCTTACAGAGCGGTTTGATACCTAACTCGATTGTTTCGTTTCAGCAGCGCTGCTTGTAAGTAAGCAATTACATCTAAGATTCAAGTTGGCAAACTTGCAATGTTTAAATCAGCCTCCGATATTGATTCTCCTTGATCTTCTTTGATTGCTCTCTGAGCCATTTCTGTTTTGTCGTTGAAATCTTGCAGGTATTGCCCCAAGAAATAGAGTGACCTGAACGTATCTGTTGATATTTCATGTATAATCTTTACTTAAGTGTGTACAGTATCATAACAAATTGGCAGTAATAGATTTATAAACGTGCGTGCTGCTGCAATGCATTGTTGCACATTATTCAGCATGGGAGTGAAACAGTAAGGTAAATACAAAGTACGATATTATAAACTAGATTGTACTGCATACAATGAATTCAATGTTGTTTTATATTTTATGGGACATGCAGTAAGATTCCCTTAGATCCAAAACATTATATTGCAAAACTGTATAATATGCTGCAATGGACTTAATGGTTCGATGTGCTCATTTTCCCTGGTATTTGGAATTCTTTCTATGAGGGAGGGACTTCAGAGGGAGTGTAACCTCTACTTTCCTAGATGTACCTTACTGAAAAAACACTACAATAAATATGGCGCCTTTCCAAATGATTTTTTTCTGCACTGCCAAGGTGCGAAAACATTCCAGATACGATTTAGCTTACGTAACACAGGCTACATTCTCGGGGATCTCTGCAGGACAGGTAATAAATTTAGAAAGGAGTGTGCAGTCAACGCCAAGAACATTAATCGGGACTGGCAAAAAAGATGAAAAGTTACATCAAGAATGTGGGGGCAGCTGACGAGTATGGGAGGGGATAGGTGAAACCCGGAGAACAAAGGGGGACAAGTAAAGGCTTTTGAAGCGGATAGGCTAGAGAAGTGGGGATTTGATCGGAGCGGCTATAAGACCTCCGAGGAAAGAGAAAGGGGAGGAGTACCAGAAGCAGATAATGGGTAAGTAAGGAGATAAGGTTATATGACAGAGGGAAACGGGATTGGGAAGTTCAAGAAATTGTTGTTCATGCCATTAGGCGGCATAGAAGTTCTTGCTCATCCACCCTCAGAGGGACCTCATCGCTGCAATAGAGGAGACCATCAGATTTAGTTAATGCAGAGCCAGCTATATCAGCTATGTGAGTAGTTTAGTAACAACCCAGCGAAGCCGACATGGAGTTTCTTGGAAACAACGCTCACCTTCTGTCCCATTTCCTACGAATAATCTTGTTATTTTCTTCAAAAACGTCATTACCTCATTTAACCCTGAAGGTACAGGATGGCTGTTTTCTTTACAGCACCTCGATTAAACGGAATTCCGGCTTCTGGAGTAGAGCCCCAACATCCATCCCACGATAATACTTATATGGACATGGAACAATTTAAACAGATCTGTTCAATGTACTTCTGAGACAGAAAAAGATAACGATAAGAGATCATGCACAAAGTATACATGATTCTGAGTTGTTGCCCATGTTCACTGTACTTTTAAGGATAAGCCCTCATAATTAAAGACTCAGAACTAAAACTCCAATAAGCTTCCATGGACCCAATCGACACAGTCCTACGTATACTATCCAGCAATTTCAGGAATCACTCGAGTGAATGCTAGTTTCATCCTTATAGTGTAATTTATAAAAATGTAAATTCGAAATTTACGTTTGATGTCTTAAATTCACCTCATGAATTCCGATCTGAACTAAGACTTCAAACATAAATTTCGAAACGTTCTTTTTGTTCCCTTAACAGCGAACCTGGCAGCAGTTGTGGTACTATCACGGGGAAGATGCGGTCTCTCCAAATGTGTCACGTATTACCTGGTGGCAATGGCGGTGACGGATCTGCTGGTCATTTTCACTGCCGTGATACTGAATCGAATAACTGGTATCTTTTTCGTGAACAGTTTGCTCTCCATCACTCCCGCCTGTAGTCTCAGCACAGTGCTGATTTATACCACCAGGGATTGCTCGGTGTGGTTGACGGTCGGTTTCACGTTCGACCGGTTTGTCGCTATTTGTTGTCTGGAGCTGAAAAGGAGACATTGCAATGAGAAGTGTGCTGCTCTAGTTATATCCGTGGTCTGTTTTCTGGCAACTGTGAAGAATGTACCTTATTACTTTACGTACCAGCCCTTGTATATAGTAGACGGTGTGCCCTGGTTTTGTGATATCAAACTAATCTTCTTCACTGAAGCAGTCTGGATAGTGTATGATTGGTTGGACCGGCTTTTAACGCCGTGCGTCCCTTTTATTCTGATCCTGCTGTTCAATGTTCTGACTATTAGACACATTTTGGTATCGAACAGAGTCCGCAGGGGACTTCGGGGTGAGAAAGAGGGGAAGAATCTCGAAGATGCAGAAACGGAAAAGCGGAAAAAATCCATGATATTACTTTTCACTATCTCCGCCAGTTTTCTGTTCCTGTGGATTACATATGTCATTAACTTTGCATACGCGCGGATTAAAGGCGGTTCTTATATATCAGGGTTCAATTTCGGGAATCCACGCTACATTCTCCAAGAGAGCGCCAATATGCTTTCAAACCTGAGTTTCTGCACGAATTCCTTTATTTATGCTGTAACCCAGGCAAACTTCAGAGAGGAGTTAAAGAAAGCACTGAAGTTTCCCATGACTGCAGTTACTAGCTGTTATAATAAGCAAAAATAAATAAATTCTTCTGCGGCCTTTGATATTTGCTTCATTCACTTTTTTTTCTCCGTTCAATACATCGTCAGCTATAGATTTTATTACTACGAGTGTTTTGTATGCTCCGGCAAATCAACAAATTTCAAGACATTTTAAACCTGATTCTGATTCTGGGATTAGCAATTTCAACATTTCCTACGTTTGCCTCACAAACCACTTCGCCAAATCGCTTTGAAACTTATTTTAAAGGCCTGAATTTATTTTACGTATATCATCCAAATCATGAATACAGGTATTGTAGTGTTGGGGCCCAGCAACCGATGTACGAGTTAGGTGCAGAAAAACCATCCCAGTCTTCCAAGATCCAGTGTTCACATCACGGACGAGCTCAAATCGTCCTTCTTTGCATACAAAGGAACAGCGGTGCCTTCACTTCCCAAGGGGGCAATCAATGCTTTCCTCCACCCCCAACCCTCCCCCTCCAACTCAATTGAATTTTTCAGGAGCACCACTGATTTATATTTACCTTAAGCCGGATAATTTGCATTGTACCAGACGATATTTAATTCATGAACCAGTATTTTCTTATTTATGCCTATTTCGGTTCTAGATTTAATGCGTTGAGTTTTTAAGTTGTTGAATGGTATACAGTGTTCTGCTTTACAGCGTGAATGAAGAAACATTGGCTCGTTTGGCGGTATACATGTATATAGAAAAATGAAAATAAAATTGACTTGACTTGATTTGTTTTATCACTGCCTGCTTACGGGGGTCATTGCTTATTTACGTCTGACGGCCTTGTCACCGGTTAAACCAACAAAACTTGGACCTGAACATTTTGGATCAACTCATGTGGCCAATAATGTTGGAAGAGTAGCACCACGGGTCATTGAGAAATATTTACTGGGAACATACAAAGACAATGACAATGGAATATGATTTGATATGAGATGGCCGTCGCCAAATACACTCATTCACGGTATTCAATGGACTTTACAGTAAAATAATTAAATAATTAAATGGATGAATCTACTCACAAAGAATGCCTGCAAAAGAAGACAAACTATACAAATGGAAAAAAAAAGTTAATGGTAAATAGATAGATTCATCGCTAAATAGATGGACCGATAGATAGCGAAATAGATAATTAATAATTAATCAAACAAAGCACATAAAATAGATACAAAATAGATAGATAGATAGATAGATAGATAGATAGATAGGTAGGTAGATAGGTAGATAGATAGATAGATAGATAGATAGATAGATAGATAGATAGATAGATAGATAGATAGATAGATAGATAGATAGATAGATAGATAGATAGATAGATAGATAGATAGATAGATAGATAGATAGATAGATAGATAGATAGATAGATTGATTGATTGTCGGATGGGTGTGTTAGTCCAAATATAATCAACCAGTTAAATATAGAGTTTAGCTCATGAACTATTGTTTTTCAACAACAAGAACATTATTCAATTGTCAGGAGGCAAAATGACATACGTTCACGCAATATATCATTCTTGTTTTAGAACGTTGTTTTGCTCCATTTTAAATTGTGTTTCAGGCAGGACAAGGGAACCTCAACAGGTATCTGGAACGAATGGAGATAAGCTAAAACAATACTAAAGGGCATTTTTTCCACAGCGTGTCGTGGATGGCTATAAGGAACTGACTGGGTAAGCCTTAGAGGCCAGTACAATTACAACGTGTAAAAAATCATTTCGAAATGGACGTGAATATGAAAGGTTTACAGTAGGGGTTCCCAAACATGGTTGATGCTATTGGTCCATGGCATGAAAAGGTTGGTTTACAACGAAATGTCATAATAAAGAAGAAATTTAAGACACTATGAAATGCCCTGAATACTAAGAAACTTATAGGGGTGTATTATAGGCCCCTTAATGGGGAGCAAGAATAGCAGGAGCAACTTTGTAACGAGATAGCAGATATTTGTAATAGGCGCAGGGTTGTGATTGTGGGAGATTTTAATTTTCCACACATAGACTGGAAAGCCCAGACTGTAAAAGGACTGGATGGTTTGGAGTTTGTAAAATGTGTGTAGGATAGATTTTGCAGCAATACATGGAAGTACAGACTAGAGAAGAGGCAATGTGGGATCTCCTGTTAGGGAATCAGATAGGTCAGGTGACGGCGTTATGTGATGGGGAGTGCTTCAGGTCACAATGCCATTAGTTTCAATATAATTATGGAGAAGGATAGGACTGGATCCAGGTTTGAGATTTTTGATTGGAGAAAGTCTAATTTTGAGGAGATGTGAAAGGATTTAGAAGGGGTCGATTAGGTCAATTTGTTTTATGGGAAGTATATAATAGAGAAATGGAGGTCATTTAAATGTGAAATTTTCATGGTACAGAAACTTTATGTTCCTTTGGGTTGAAAGGAAAGGTTAAAAGTTTGAGAGAACCATGGTTTTCAAGGGATATTGGAAACATGGTTCGGAAAAAGAGAGGTATCTACAATGAATAGAGGCAGCCTGGAGTAAATGAGCATCTCGAGGAACAAAAAGAATGTAATAAGAATATTAAAACAAATATTAAAAAAGCTAAAAGAAGATACGAGGTTGATTTGACAAGTAAGGCGAAAATCGATCCAAAGGGTATCTACAGTTATATTAATAGAAAAAAAAAAGATAGTCAGGAATAAAATTGGTCCTTTAGAGAATTAGAGTGGACAATTATGTATAGAGGCAAAAGAGATGGAGGAGATTTCGAAAAACCTTTCTTCTGTATTCACTAAGTAGAAGGATATTGAATTGTGTAAGGTAAGGGAAACAAGAAGGGAAATTATGGACAGCACACCCAAAATGCTGGTCGAATACAGCAGGCCATGCAGCATCTATAAGGAGAAGCACTGTCGACGGTTCGGGCCGAGACCCATTGCCAGGACTAACTGAAAGGAAAGATACTAAGAGATCTAACCATCCTGATGAAGGGTTTCGGCCCGAAACGTCGACACTACCTCTTCCCACAGATGCTGTCTGGCATGCTGAGTTCTGCCAGCATTTCTGCCAGTGTTTTTATTTCTTTCCAGCATCTGCAGATTCACTCGTGTTGCCTAAGAGATTTGAATGTAGTGGGGGGAGGGGGTGTTTCGAAATGATAGGAGTAGATCGGAGGGGGTGGGATGAAGCTAAGAGCTGGAAAGGTGATTGGCGAAAGTGATACAGAGCTGGTGAAGGGAAAGGATAATGGGACGGGAGTCTTCGGGAGAAAGAAAGGGGAAGGGGCGAGCACCAGAGAGAGATGAAGAACAGGCAGTGATGGGCAGAAAAAGAGAAAAAAAAAAACTAAACATATCAGGGATGTGGTAAGGTAAGTTAGAGAAGTTAATGTTCAAATTAATGCCCCGTTAATGCCCCTCTTACCCTTCTGATGCCATCCCTGACATATTTAGCTGTCTGTTTTTTTCTCTCTCTCTATGCCCATCACTCTGCCTATTCTCCATCTCCCCCTGGTACTCCCCCCTCCACTTTTGTTTCTCTGGAGTCCTGTCGCCCATGATCTTTCCCTTCTCCAGCTCTGTATAACTTTCGCCAATCACCTTTCCAGCTCTTAGCTTCATACAACCCCCTCTGGTCTTCTCCTATCATTTCGAATTTCCCCCTCCCCCCGCCTCTACTGTCAAATCTCTTTGTATCTTTCCGGTCAGTTTGTCCTGACAAAGGGTCTCGGCCTGAAACGTCGACAGTGCTTCTCCTGATAGATGCTGCCTGGCCTGCTGTGATCCACCAGCATTTTGTGTGTGTTGTTTGAAATTCCAGCATCTGCATATCTCCTCGTGATTGCTCTAGGAAAACTATGGAAGCTATGACGATTAAAGAGGAGGAAGTACTGGCGCTTTTAAAGAATATAAAAGTGGATAAATTTCCAGAACCTGACAGGATTTTCCCTAGGACCTTGAGGGAGGTTAGTGTCGAAGTAGCAGGGGCTCTGACAGAAATATTTCAAATGTCATTAGAATCGGGGATGGTGCTGGAGGATTGGCGTATTGCTCATGTTGTTCCATTGTTTAAAAAGGGTTCTAAGAGGAAAACCAGCAGTTATAGTCCTGTAAGTTTGACGTCAGTGGTGGGTAAATTAATGGAAAGTATTCTTAGAGGTGGTATATATAATTATCTAGATAGACAGGGTCTGATTTGGAATAGTCAACATGCAGTTGCGCATTGAAAATCCTTATTGAATTTTTTGAAGAGGTTACTCTGAAAGATGACGAGGGTAAAGCAGTGGATGTTGTTTACATGCACTTCAGTCTGGCCTTTGACAAGTTTCCACACGGATGGTTAGTTAGGTAGGTTCAATCTTTAGATATTAATATTGAAGTAGTAAAATGGATTCAACAGTGGCTGCATGGGAGATGCCAGAGATTAGTGGTGGATAACTGCTTCTCAGGTTGGAGGCCAGTGGTGGAGTGACTAGTGGTGTGCCTCAGGAATCTGTACGGGGTCCAATGTTGTTTGTCATTAACACGAATGATCTGGATGATGGGTGGTAAATAGGATTTGTAAGTATGTAGATGATACCAAGATAGGTGGTGTTGTGGATAACGAAGTAGATTTTTAGAGCTTGCAGAGAGATTTAGGCCAGTTAGAAGATTGGGCTGAAAGATGATAGATGGAGTTTAATGCTGATAAGTGTGAGGTGCTACATTTATCACAGATTTTCGTTTTTGCTTCATTACTCTAGTGTATATATAACAGATTAAATTGTTCGAAGTTTCGGTACCTGTTCGTGTTTGACATTACGGCATTACGGCGCTGGCGTTTAGGCAAAAGGGAGCCACCATCTGTCTCTGTCCATACCATCGCAGAGAAAGATCGAAGTATTCTTCATTGTCGTTTTCCTAACTTTTTTCTTTAAACCAGTGAGGGTTGTTAGCATTGAGCTGAACGTCGGAGCCAGTAGTAATACAGCGATAATGCTGGGGGAAGGTAGCAGGCCAGGACACATCAACAGATGTGCCCGGCCTGCCGAGTTCCTCGAGCGTTTTGTTTGTATTGATTGTAGTTCCAGCATCTGCAGAATTTCTCTTGTTTCTAGCCAGGACCTGGAGGACGCTGGTGCACTCTTCGACTGGTCTTTACCCTTTTATGTGATTGGGTTGGATGACCGACCAATAGCCAAAATCTCTGAGTCTCGCCGATATTGCTCTCCCCGTCATTCAGGCACGGACGCCTCCAAACCCTACAAGGCTGTTGTTGTCTTGAAGGTCCTGATTGACATATAACCTGTTGTCTATTTGTCTATTGTAAATTTCTGCCCATAACTAAAGGCTCACGTCCTTGGGAATAAAAGGTATGGATTCTACAGTTAATTAGCAAAAACAAAGTAAGAGACAGAGAGAGTGAGAAAGGACAGTGATAGATAGACAGACAGAGAGAGAGAGAGAGAGAGAGAGAGAGAGAGAGAGAGAGAGAGAGAGAGAGAGAGAGAGAGAGAGAGAGAGAGAGAGAGAGAGAGAGATCCTTCCTATTTTAACTCCCCAAAATGCATAAATTTCCTTTTCTGAATGACATTCCATTCACCATTTACTTTTTTCCCCTGTTGATGCACTTTTATCAGGAACCTTAGAAAACATTCAAATCTCTCCCTATACCGATAATGTTTTAAGAATACCAAAATTACTGTTCATTCCGTTGCAATCATTCATGTATATAATGAGCGATATGCCCCAGCACGGACCCTCACTCTCCACCCCTGCATTCTGAAAAACAGTCGTCAGTCTCTTACCATGAAGCACAACTTGTACCCATTTGGCTCATTCACCCAAGAAACAAATGTAATATCCTAGACAAGTCTAATGAGCGGCGCCCTTTGTAGGAACTTGCTGAAGCCCACGTAGCAACGTCTAAGGTTGTGCATAACCCCTCCATGATATTTAGATAATTAGTATCTAAACTTAATTTTATTGTTATTTTTATAAATGATAATTTATAAATTAAGGCATTGTAAGTAATTTCGAGCTCACGTTATGTTCAGTTTTAACAGTTGAAACCTTGTCAGAAACATAACATTCTTAGTGAAATGGTTAATCAGTAATCGTGAATTTTATACTTTCCATTATCTCTTGAGAGGCGAAGTTCATTGCATGGTGACGAATTGAGTAAACCTAATTTACCATATGTTTGTTCACTGGGTATGTCTGATGTATCCGAGCAGATGGTCACATGGCAGTCACGGTGTGATTTATTTTTATATATAAGTGCCCATACCTTACATATAAGTGTCCATATCGCCAGTGCATGCAGGCATTTGGATATTCATTGAAGATCTTTGGTTCTTCTGTGGAAATGGGATATCCTGCAATTTACTACATCGCGAGTATTTACTATCCTGCACCTGCAGCAGTCGGTATTCCTGGTAAGGTACTGGTTGCTATTTGCAGTTAAGAAAAAGTAATTACATGTCTTTTAATGAAATTTACAACATATTTGAAGTAATCTGAATATTGTATAAAGGCTCTAACTTGTATGATACTTGCACAGGGATTCACACGGTTTGTAAGATTAAGTTCAACTTTGCTTTTATTGTCTTCCTATCATACCTATGCATGCAGTTAAACGAAACACCATGCATCTGGTCTGCCGAAGGTTGTAAATTTAGTTGACTTCATCTTGGTTACTTGCCTACATAGTACCTAGGATATCTTCAATGAGCGGTATCTCAAAAATGCAGTATCCACTATTAAGGAGCTCCAGCAGCCAGGGCATTCCCTTTTATCATTGCTGCCATCAGGTATGAATTATAGAATCCTGAAGGCACACATTCATCAATTCTGGAACAACTTCTTCCCCTCTGCCATCCTAAACGGGCATTGAACACTGAACACTACATCAATTTTTGAATAAATATTATTTCTGTTTGTGCACGATTTTTAATCTACTCATTGTACGAATAATGTAATTGATTTACTGATTTTATTTGTTATTATTACTTTTCTTCTTATATATTATGCATTGCATTGAACCCCTGCTGCTATGCTCATAAATATTACGACAGGTGCCAGTTATGACAAACCTCATTCTGATTCTGATTCTGGTTTCAAGATGCAAAACCCAGTTCATAAATTTACAAAGTCTTAGTACGGACTACGGCATAAGTTAGGCTCTGCTCTAAAAGAGATTCTCCTGAAGCACTATCATGCCGCCTTTGTGACCTCACTGTATACAGTAAATGTTCATGTACATTTGCCGCCTTCAAATGTCGTCAATTAAGTGCAATTATGCTATGTCTTCTTGATATTTCGCAATTGTTACATACGCCGATATTAATTCATAGTTCACACATAAGTACAAACCCTTTAAGATAAATAGTCTATCATTTACACAAAATATGTATTCCTGTTGCGCCATTCATTACGTGATAATTCACACTCTTATGCATATAGTTAAATCTTTCCTTTGCGAGTTACATTCCACTCCATTGCAATATGTTAATATCATTAGGTGAAGCTGATAGTAATTCTCATCGCTATTCCACGCCCTCACTTCGGAAAGTCTCATCACCTAGCTGTACTTCTACTCCCTGATTATAGCATAGATTAAGGTCTGCAACACTAGCGAGGGCCAAGAAGGTATGGACAAGGGAAGCACAGGAGCGCTTGCAGGACTGCTTTGAATCGGTGGACAGGAGTGTATTCAGGGATTCATTTTGGAACTTAGATGAGTATACTGCAGCTGTTATCGACTTTATTCAAACCTGTATTATTGAGTGTTTGTCTAAGAAGACGTACTATACATTATTTCACCAAAAGCTGTGGATGAATCGGGAGGTACGTCGTCTGCTGAAGGCTGGATTTCGGGCATTTAGGTCTGACGACACGGCTTGTACCAGAAAACCAGGAATGATTTGCGGTTGGCCTTTCAAGGGCGAATAGATAATTTTGAAAAAGCTTGGAGGCAACATCAGATGTAAGACAACTCTGGGAGAGTTTGAAAGCCATTACTTTCCATAAATGGAAACCTAATAGCATGAATGACAACGATGCTTCACTACCAGATGAACTCAACGCCTTATACACCTGCGCTGATAGGAGAAAAAAATACCGCTGTGAAGATCCCTGCTGCATCTGATGACACTGTGATCTCCGGCTCATAGGCCGATGTTAGGCTGTCTTTAAAGAGAGTGAGCCATCGCAAGGCGGAAGATCCCGTTGGAGCACCTGGTAAGGCTCTAAAAATCTGTACCAGCCAGCTGGCCGGAGTATCGAAGGGCATTTTCAACCTCACACTGCCAATGGCGGAAATTCACATTTGCCTCAAAAAGACAACAATTATACAAGTGCTGAAGAAAAATAATGTGAGCTGACTTAATGTCTAAAGGCCGGATACTTCGTTACTCAATTTGTTCTTTAGACTTGCAGCGATATTTTTATTGTTCCAATCGTATATTATTCAGGTCACTTTTTCCATTTTGTTAGAGATTTTGATTAAACAAGTCCATTCCTAAAGCAACCATACTTCAGTGGCTTGGAATACCTCCGCCCCGGCCTTGTCTTTTCCAAGAAGATGTTGGAAGGTGTACGTGTTTAGCCAGACGTATGGATATACAGAAACCATACTACTTCTGGGTACTCAGGACCCTTTCCTTGGGTACTCAAAACGTAATCTCTAAAACTGGGCGTGCTTGCAACTAAAACTGTATTTTCTGTGCGCATTTTTGTTTTTTTGCAGTGAATTTAATGGCAATCGTGATCCACTCTCGTGGAAGATGCGGTCTCTCTGAATGTATCACCCGTTACTTGATGGGAATGGCAGTATCCGATCAGATGATTGTTCTCGTTGTGGCTATAGTGGAACAGACTAATAATATCTATATTTTGTCTCGTTGGTTGCTGATCACTCCGATTTGCGCTCTGACACTGATACTGAAGGTGCAAGCACGGACTGTTCCGTTTGGCTCACGGTTGCCTTCACCTTCGATCGGTTCATCGCAATTTGTTGTCTGAAGCTTCAGAAGAAATATTGCACCAAAAGGACAGCCACTCTAATAACAATAGCTATGGTTGTGGTGAGCTGTGCGAGATGTGTTCTGTTTTACTTCGCAGTGGAGCCCTACGTCATAATCAACCATGTTCCATGGCGTTTCACAGGTAAATCTGAATACTATACTGCATCCGTGTGGAAAGCCTATGAGTTACTTGATAATATTATAACACCACTATTACTAATCAGTTTAATTCTACGGATTAATGGGTTAACAATCTGACATATTAGAGTTGCAAATAGAGTGCGCCAAAGGCTCAGGAGCGCCACTGAGAATCGGAGGGATATAGAGTTGGAGAACCGGAGGAAGTCAATGATTCTGTTGCTCACCCTGTCAACCAATTTTATATTACTATGATGCATTCTCTGCGAATTGGCAACCACAAAATTATTTTTACATCGATGGATATTTCAGCATTCCGATATACATGTTGCAACAATTTGGGTTTATGTTGAGGTTTCTCAATAGCTGCACAAACACGTGTATCTACACCTTAACACAGAGGAAATACAGAGAAGAACTAAAACATGGGGTGACATATGCATTTTCAAGGCTTGAACAGTTCGGAAAATAAAATGTAAATTGAATTGTAATTTTGCTGTTAAAAATTCGCCAAGTTCCGAAGTGTTTTAAAAATATATATCATCACTACATTCTGGTAGATCCAATTACATTGCCTATCACTGCATTTGGCACCATCAATGTGTCCTCTTATGAGTAATAGGAATAACATTCAAATTTGTTTATTCGGTTCTATAAAGGAAAGGCGCGTTGCCCGAGTAGTATGCTAGCTGTACAAGACAGACAGTTTGCTCGTTATGCAGCTAGTACACAATTCTTGAAACTTAGGTACGAGGAAAAGTGGGCTGGATAAACCTACCCAGCTAGAACAAACTGGTAATGGCACAACTTGTTAAAATTGACTAATTGACTAAGGATTATCTATATTATCTATTGCAGTTAAGGGAATCTGACCCGGCAGGTGGATTGATAGAGAGAGAGAGAGAGAGAGAGAGAGAGAGAGAGAGATAGATATGATCTGTGAAGGAGGAACTGCACTGCTCTATATTTAGATACCGGTCATTCGATTCAGTGTTGGCCTAGTTCCACGTTAAAGGCACAATAAGAATGGTAGAGAACGAATATTCCTTGTACAGATAGCAATTCATTAGAAGATCTTATCGGATTCATCGGATGATCAGAATTCTCGTGAGATAGATGTCCGTCTTCTACAGAGGAGTCCGGAATCATGTATAATCTAGGTGCTGCAGACACAACAGCTATATCGTATCTTCAGGTACAAATAAGAAAACGAAGTTATTGAAGAAAATAACGTCAACAGTCGTAGGAAATGGGATCGACGTGGCACGTTTTTTTACAGGAAGGCCATCCCATGTTCGCTGGTTGTTTACAAAACTAATCAGATAGTTGATAATGTCAGCTTTGCAAAAAAAAAAAAATCTAGTATCTCCTCTACTGTCGCGATGAGGCCGCACTAAAGTGCATGAGCAGCAACCTTTCGACCCTTTGGATATCATTCAACCTGATGGAATGTATATCGCTTTTCGAGCTTCCGGTAATTGCCCTCCCCCGTCACCACTCCCTTTCCCGTTTTCCTGTCGGACCTTTTCTCCTCAACTGCTCATGGTCTTCCGCTGGTGCTTCTCCCTCTTCCTTTTTTTCGATGTTCTTCTACACCTCTCCTATCAGATTGCCACGTCACCTTCAATATTGTACTTGGCCCTCCGCTCTTTCCAACTTCGTGATTTATCTTAACACCTTTTATTCTAATCGTGATGAATGGTTTCATCCCGAAATGTCGAGTAGACTCTCATATCGATGAATACCGTTATAAGAATCATCCCTTGTATAATAGAATAATATGATATCAGCCCTCCCCCTCCTCTTAACCCCTCAATATCCCTATCCAAAAAAAGGGAAAAAAAGAAAGAAAGACTGCCTGGATATAGGAGGATCCCCACATGCTCCATAGAATTCAAAATAGTTTTAATATATTTATTTCTTTCTTTCCCCAGAGGACCAATAACTTTATCTTCGGAGCATATATAATCTTATCTTTTGTAAATAAGGGTGCCAAATTCTCAGAAATGTGTCATATTTATTCCTTAAATTAGAAGTAATTATTTCAAGTGGAATGCAGCTAAAAAAATCATCATTCCAACGATCCATACTTAAGTTTGAATCCGATTTCCAAGTAATTGCGATAACCTTTTTGGCTAATGCCAATGCAATTTTTATAAATTCTTTCTGATAGTTATTCAATTTAGGTTTCGGTTTTATCCCTTCAATAACACCTGGTAAAATAATATTAGGTTATGTGGTAGTTGTGTTCCAATAAAACTCTTAAATTTATCCAAAAAGGTTCAATTTTAAAACAAGACCAGGCAGAGTGTAAAAATGTACCAGTTTCTTGATTACATGGAAAACATTGATCAGGTAAATTTGTGTTTAATCTATTTATTTGTTTCCGGTGCAATATTTATTTGATGTAAAAAAATTGTATTGTACTGATCTAAGTCGGACATTTATTGTATTTGTCATACTGTGAAGACATAGTCTTAACCAACTTGTTTCATCAATTTTAAAATTCAAATCCATTTCCCATTTTTGCCTTGATTTATGTATTCCTTGTTTAAGTGTCTGTTCGTGAATCAAATGATACATACAGGAAGTAATTTTTTAATATTATTCCTTGTTGAATTAAAGTTTCTATTTCATTAGGTTTCGGCATTAAAATTGACACAGTTTTATTCTTAAATAAACACTTAATTGTAAATACCAGGAGAGTGTTATTTGATATTTTATACTTATTCTTTAATTGATCAAATGACATCAATATACTTGTCAAAACAATCTCCTCTATATCTAATCCCTTTTTGAAACCAGTTATATGAAAGTTCATTGTAAAAAAATTGTAAAATCCACTGTAAAAACAATGAGTCTATTTTGAATTGGAGGTCTCTTTGCTAATAAAGATTTCTTTATCTCATCATCAAAATTTGTCTTATTCCATAAATCAATCAATTGTTTTAATATAAGGGATTGTTTCGTTTCCCGTATCCATTTAGATTCCCATTTATATATAAAATCTGCTGGTATATTTTCTCCTATCTTATCTAACTCTATTCTAAACTATGCCGGTTTAACTTCATCAAAAAAAGATGCCATGCATCTAAGTTGGTTTGCTTTATAATAATTCGTAAAGTTTGGAAGTTGTAACCCAAGTAGGACCAATTTCCATGTCAATTTTTCCAATGATATTCTTCATATCTTACCTTTCCAAAGAAACTTCCTCACACATTTATTTAACTCTTGAAAAAACTTCTGCAGCAGTTGTATTGGTAATGTTTGAAATAAGTACTGTTACGGATTCAGCAACAATAAATATATAAGTGAGGCAGGGTTTCTTACAACAAACAAAACATTTATTAAACTCTGAAAAACAAACCCCCAAAAAGTAAACAAACGAAACGCAACCGGAAATCAGCTGCTGTGCGGCAGCTTAAACAGATCTTAAAGGAACAAAGCGAAAACAGTTCTTAAAGCGATGTTGCAAAAAAGTTCTTCAAAGTAGTACTGCAAAAGTTCAAAATGCTTACGGTCCATTAGAGGAGAGACTTTTTAGACGATTTAAATTCTCTTTCACGTCGTGTTGCAACGTTTCCTAGTCGAACTATACTATTCCCGGAGAATTTACGAAGATGAAAATGAAACGGCTTAAAAGCACTGACCTTTCCTTTACAAAACTGTACCCAACCCTTTCTGCTATTATTTGCAGGGGTTAAAACGGGGACAGCCAACGAATTCCTTTCGATTGAGGATCAAACAAGGTCGAACCTGTTTCACAATCGAAATCGACTTTCCTCGATCTTTTAACTCCCTAACTCCGATCTTCACTCTCCACTGTCTTTAACTGGCAGTACTATCAAGAAACTGCCGGCAATGACCTTTTAAACTTTAGGCGTTAAATAAAACTCCACCTTTCAACCAAACTGCGTCACAATATTGGACCACGCAGTGGCATGGAGTCAAAATGGCAAATTCAGCCACAAACTGCCCCTCCTCACTTGGAGGGTCCTCCTTTTATACCCTGTAAAAAAATCTGTCACATGACCTCTACTGGCGGGAAAATGACGTCACTCCACCATCACAAGAGTACTACCTTAGGTCCAGTATAGCTTCAACACCACTGTCACGTGAGAAGTACAAGATACCCACGAGTGCGTAACACCTCTGTCCAAAAAAAAAATTGGTCTGTCAAGAACAAAATCTTAGCAAATATTTACAAGAAAAAAACCAAATGTATAAATTTTATAAGTTACACATTATACATTGTATTATCATATAGCATCTTACAACTTACCATACAGTAGGAGTGTTACAAATGTAAAAAAAAACACTCCATCAAAAAAATTACATTGTACATTCAACATCGACATAGACAGTCAGCAAAAACATTATCTTTACTTTTAATATGAGTTATCACAGTATTGTACTCTTGTAACATCAAATTCCAATTTAATAACCTTCTGTTTTTGTTTTTCATCTTACTCAGAAACACTATCGGATTATGATCAGTGTAAACGATAAATGGATTTTGAGTTGTACCAACATATACGTCAAAATGTTCTAAAGCTAAAAAAAGAGATAACTATTCCTTCTCTATTGTCGAATAGTTTCTTTGATGATTATTAAATTTCTTAGAAAAGTAAGCTACTGGATGATCAACCTCATCACCTTCATTCCTTAGCAATAAGACTGCTCCTGCAGCCTCATCACTAGCATCTAAAGCTAATGAAAAAGGATTTTCAAAGTCAGTTGCCTTGTGCACAGGTTGTTGACATAACATTGTTTTCAATATCTCAAATGCTTCTTGACAAGGCACTGTCCACACAAACTTCTCATTCTTCTTCAAAAGGTTAGTTAATGGAAGGGCAACATTAGCAAAATTCTTACAAAATTTTCGATAATATCCTACCATATTCCAAGAATCTTCTTCGAGCTTTTTTCCCGTTGGTGTGAGAATCTCTAAAATTTCCCGAACTTTTACCTGATCAGGAGCTACCTTACCTTGACCCACAACATAACCAAGGTAAGTAACAGTGGCATGTTCGAATTCACTCTTAGCTAAATTAATATTTAATTTAGCTTTTGAAAGCTTTTCAAACAATTTCTCCACGACAATAATGTGTGCTTCCCAAATATCATTTCCTGTCACGAAATCATCAATCTGTATCTTTCAATCCCTGAATCACAGAGTTAATCATCCTCTTGAAAGTAGCTGGGGCATTCTTCATCCCAAATAGAAGAACATTATATTCATATAGCCCAGATGGAGTTACAAATGCAGAAATCTCTCTACCTATGTCCGTTAGTGGAGCACACCAATACCCTTTCAATAAATCAATCTTTGTAAGGAACTTTGCTTTTCCAACTTTATCTACACAATCATCTACTCTAGGAATTGGATATGCATCTGTTTTCGTGACAGCATTCACCTTCCCATAGTACGTAAAAAACCTAATACTACCATCTGGTTTTGGCACCATAACACAGGGTGAACTCCAGTTCGAGTTAGAAAGTCTAATAATATTAATCTCGAACATATATTTAATTTCTTCCTCAGCACATTTTTCTATGTTCATCCTATATGGGTGTTGTTTAATGGGTTTGTCATCTCCAACAGTTACATCATTTGAAGCTATAATAGCCCTTCTCGGAATGTCCGGAAACAAATCCCTATACTTAAAAATTAATTGCTTCATCTGCTGTTTCTGCTCTGGCTGTTAATGTGCTAATTTCTCATCAATATTTTCCAGAATGGTTGAATTTGGTAACCTGACAGAAACAATGTTGGATTCAGAATGAAATTCAGATGAATCATCTATCATATTCCAAGTTAAATGAAATTCTTTATCATTAACCACAACAGTTACAGTATCAAATTGTTTCTCATAATATGGCTTTATCATATTTATATGGCACAGTTGTGTTGCCCTTCTAAGATCTGCAGTTTTTATCACGTAATCCACATCATTGATTTTAGAAACAATTTCATAAGGACCATGAAATCTAACTTGTAAAGGATTCGTTTGCACTGGGGAAAGAACCAGCACCGTATCTCCAGGCTTAAACATCCTCATCCTAGCTTCTTTATCGCACCAAGTTTTCATTTTCTCCTGAGCCAATTTTAAATATTCCTTGGCCACGCGACAAGCGTTATGTAACCTGTCCTTAAATTTCAAAACATAGTCCAACAAACTAGTGTGTACTTCCTTACTAATGCACTGTTCTTTCAACAAAGCTAAAGGTCCTCTAACTCTATGCCCAAATACAAGTTCATATAGACTGAAACCTAAAGATTCTTGTACCGATTCCCTTACAGCAAATAAAAGTAGATTTATACCCTCATCCCAATCACTTTCATTTTCCACACAATATGTCCTAATCATATTCTTGAGGGCAGACTGTAACCTCTCCAAGGCACCTTGCGATTCCTGATGGTATGCAGACGAAGTGATTTGCTTAGCTCCCAATTTATAAACTATCTGTTGAAACAATCCAGGCATAAAATTACTACCTTGATCAGATTGTATTTCCTTAGGTAATACAAAATAAATAAAGAGCTTCATAATAGCCTTTCTCACAGTTTTAGCTGTTATATTCCTAAGTGGTACTGCCTCCGGAAATCTTGACGAAGTACACATAATAGTCAACAAGTACTGATAATCAGATTTTGTTTTTGGTAATGGCCCTACACAATCAATAATAACTTTAGAAAACTGTTCACCAAATGCTGGAATAGGTTGTAATGGAGCCACTTGTGTAACTTGATTTGGTTTACCCACAATTTGACAAGTATGGCGTGTTCTACAAAAAACCGCCACATTTTTTCTCAAACCAGGCCAGTAAAAATGTTTTAAAATCCCGTCCACAGTTTTGCTTACCCCTTGATTTCCACCTAAGGGCACACTATGAGCTAACGTCAAAATCTCATTTCGATAAATTTTAGGGTCAACTACCTGGTAAACAATATTCCATTCATCACTTGCAGGAATTGTATGTGGTCTTCTCTTCCTCATCAACACTCCTTTTTCCAAGTAATATCCTACTGGCACCTTATCGCTTTCACTATCTGGTAGAGCTTGTTCTCTTAATTTTATAATCTCAAGGTCTTTACTCTGCTCTGCTGTCATCTCCTTCCGAGACAGAGATAAATCTTCATAGTCAGACTTACTCCAAGAATCTTGTTCAAACAATAAAGGTCGGAAGGTCTCTGACACATCCTCAAAACTCGAATCCTGCGTTGAACAGTCATGAGTAACTACCTCATTCTGCGTATCAATCTTTTTAGCCATAGCTCTAGTCACAACACAGGAAGAATCTGTGTTAGAATTCATCTGTGGTTCCTCTACCTCATTGTCAAATGCACTTCAGGAAAAACTTGTCCACCTGCCAAGCCATCACCTAACAATAAAGAAATATCCTTCACAGGTAAGCTGAGCTGTAAATCCTACTTTAACAAATCCTGTAACTAACCCTGACTTTAAATTTACTTTATGCAAATATACAGGCATAAAAGCACTCCCAGCACCTTGCATATAATTTACCTTACCAGTATCAGACTCTTCATTAAACTTTAATACACTGTCTAATATCAGTGATTGAGAAGCTCCAGAATCCCTAAGGATTTTTACTGGCACCGGAGTAGATCCTTGTTTCAAGGATACAAATCCTTCAGTTATGAAACGACCATTTTTTTTTAACTTGGTCAGACTCTAACAAAACCTCATTCGTGTTTTTCGAACCCTTAATTTTACAGGTGCTTCAGTATGTTGCACACAAGCATCTGGGACTGCCTCCTTCTCTTTCTTTTTCAATCGGAAACAGTTAGCTATTACATGGCCAGGTTTCTTACAATAGTTCCAAGTAGGACCAAACTGTCTTTCCTTCACAGGTTTCCCTTCCTCCTTACCTTTCTCATTAACTTCTGATTTAATTTCAGATTTACTTTGAGTCTCTGTGTCATTTTTTCTCTTAAAAATTCTACCCTAAGAAAATTTATTCTTTTGAATTAAAACATACTCATCAGCTAATTTAGCAGAGTCCTGCAATGTATCAGTATCCCTCTCATTTAAGTAGGTCCTTACTTCAACTGGGATGCTTCTTTTAAATTCCTTCATTAAAATTAGTCCTTTCAATGTATTATGGTCCCCATTTACATTTTTAGAGGAAACCCAACTCTCAAAACACACGGCTTAATCATAGGAAAATTCCGTATGTTTTTTTCCACAGACTTCTTCAAACTTCTGAATCTTTCTCTATACGCTTCTGGGACCAATTCGTATGCTTTCAAAATCTTCTGTTTAACAATATAATAATCTAGTGCTTGTGCAGCAGTTAAAGTTGTATAAACCTGTTGTGCTTTGCCTTTAATTGCACTCTGTAACAACACTGACCATTTAACTTTCGGCCACCCTGAAATCTGAGCAATCGTTTCAAAATGTTGGAAATATCTTTCCACTTCCGTTTCCCTAAATGGAGGGACGAATTTAATTTATTGACTAGCAACAAACGGTTTTCTAGAACCAGAAGACTGATTATAAGACCTTAATTTCGACATCGCATATTCCAACTCCATCTTTTTATTATCAGTTTCTAACCTGCAAAGCTCCAATTTTGATTTACGTTGTTCCAACTTCATTTGTTCTATTTGCAACTGCATCTCTAGATTACTTATTGGAAACGACTCTACTTTCGATTCATCAAAATCACTCGAATCTACATAGTGTGACACGAATTTTCTCTATATTAGAGCTTTTGATGTCGACCTCGAAATACCTTTAATTTCCAATCTACTAGCTATCTCAGAAACCTCAGTTTTTTTTCTCTTTCACTAACAACTCCGCGTCTGCCGAAGCCAGAAACTCATCAATATTCATTGTTGCTGAATGTCACTCATAAGCCAATCAAACAAAATAATCGAGTATTCCCCCTTTCCAAAACACCGAAACAAAATTTAACAAGCTTTTAAATAAAAATGTTTCAGCCCGGACTAGCCCCCATATTTTTGTTACGGATTCAGCAACAATAAATATACAAGTGAGGCAGGGTTTCTTATAACAAATAAAACATTTATTACACAGTGAAAAACAAACCCACAAAAAGTAAACAAACGGCTAACGCAACCGGAAATCAGCTGCTGTGCGGTAGCTTAAACAGGAATAAAGCTACTAAAGGAATAAAGTGAAAACAGTTCTTCAAAGTAGTACTGCAAAAGTTCAAAATGCTTGCGGTGCATTAAATGAGAAACTTTTTAGACGATTTAAATTCTCTTTCACGTCGTGTTACTGCGGTTCCCAGTAGAACTATACTTTTCCCGGAGAATTTACCAAGATGAAAATGAAACGGCTTAAAGGCACTGACCTTTCCTTTACAAAACTGTACCCAACCTTTCCTGCTATTATTTGCAGGGGTTAACACGGGGACAGCCAACGAATTAATTCCTTTCGAATGAGGATCAAACAAGGTCGAACCTGTTTCACCGTCGAAATCGACTTTCCTCGATCTTTTAACTCCAATCTTTACTCTCCACTGACTTTTAACTGGCAGTACTATAAAGGAACTGCCAGCAATGACCTTTTAAACTTTAGGCGTTAAATAAAACTCCACTTTTCAACCAAACTGCGTCATAATATTGGACCACGCAGTGGCATGGAGTCAAAATGGCAAATACAGCCACGAACCGGCCCTCCTCATTGGGAGGGGTCCTCCTTTTATACCCTGTAAAATATATCTGTCACTTGACCTCTACTGGCGGGAAAATGACGTCACTCCACCATCACAAGACCACTACCTTAAGTCCAGTGTTGCTTCAACACGACTGTCACGTGAAAAGTGCAAGATACCCACGGGTATGTAACAATACTGTAACTTAGGAAATAATTTTCATTTTCACAGCATTGACTCTACCTACTAATGTTATTGGTAACATCATCCATTTATCAAGATCATCTTGATTTTTTGTTAAATAATGGTAAATAATTTAATTTATTTAAATTCATAATATCGTTATCAACTCTTTTACCTAAATACTTTATACCATTTATCGGCCATCTAAGTTGAGTTACTAATCGACATTGACTATCATCTCCTTTTTTAAGAGGTAAAATTTCACTTTTATCCCAGTTTATTTTTTACCCTGATGCTTTCCCATATTCTTCATTGTGAGCTCTGTAAACCACGCAAGGGTGCAGGGACCTGTCCTTCTTTGCTGCAAACAAGAACCCTGCTCCTGCTGGGGAGGAACAGAGACGAATTATTCCTGCAGCCAAGGCCTCCTAGGTATACTTGTCCATCGCCTCCCTTTCAGGTGGAGACAGGGAATACAGACGGCCCCTAGGTGGCGAGGTTCCCGGAAGGAAATCTATAGCGCAGTCATAGTGTCATGGTCCGGATCTGTTCCCCTTTAAGTTTAGTTAGGTTGCGATCCGGACCATTGACTCCTTGTTCCCGTCTAATTGCGTTTCACGCGTCCCTCGAACTCGGCAATCAAGGTAATCTAGCCTCGACCCGAACCAGCAACTTATCAGAGCAACGCTTTGGCAGTTCGAGGCGAGAGCGTTAAAGAAGTCTTTACAAGTTGCCGCCGCTACGACAAGCCAGAGCGATCCAATCCGCATCGGAGAACCAGCAATTCGCCTTCCGTCGCCAGAGTAGGTCGGGGCGAGGTTATTCTCCCACGGGTGAGTGGAAGGCAGTGTCCATTGTCTTTATCTACCCCCTGAAGAAGTCCCGGCTCAGTGCCTGAGTGGAAGGCGAAGTCTTGACTTGATGTTCCTGCCTGTTGTCCATGGCCACCCTCTGAAGAAGTCCCGGCTCAGTGCCTGAGTGGAAGGCGGAGTCCAGACTGGATGTTCCTGTCCGTTGTCCATGATACCCCTGTCCGAGTCCAAGGTCCGCGGCTGTCCATGATACCCCTGTCCGAGTCCAAGGTCCGCGGCTGACCGTGTTCCGGCTGTCCAAGCCATGACCGCAGCGGTCCCAGTTCCCTGTTTCTAAATCCCAGGTCCGTGGCAATTCTAGTCCCTAGTCTGAGGTTCGTGTTCCTTTGTCCTCGATTTTCCGATCTTCTGTGTAACTAGCAATAAACGCTATTTTATTGTACGTGAGAAGGAAGTGTTTGTGTCCTGCATGTGGGTCCTCTCCCAGAACCCCTGTCCCCACATCATGACACATAGGGGCAATGCGGGGTTAGGTGGTGGCTCGAGTCTTGCTGAATACCAGCTTTAGGTCCCAATATTCTAGGGGTACAGAGGACAGATCGGGAAAATCTGTAGGCAGAGGAGCCGGACTTGGAGTAGCATGAACAACACGCAGACAATGATTTAGGCAGAAGGGACTCAAGCTTAAGACCCTGTTATTAGAACAATCAATCTATGGACCGTGCTGAGCTAGCCATGGGAGGCCTAACACAAGTTCAGCTTTGGGGGTATCTATTACATGAAAAATAATGCTCTCCTGGTGATTGTCAGAAATGAGGAGACTCACCGGAGCTGTAGAGTGGGCAATCAAGGCAATTTTCACTCCGGTTAAGCAGTTGGCCTCCAGGGGTTGCATCAGACGGGGGAGTGGCATCCCGAGTTTGGCCGCAAACCTGGAACTGATAAAGTTTCCCTCAGCCCGGAGTTGATGAAAACTGAAACAATGTGTCTCCTCCCTTCAGCCAATATACAAGCAGGTAGCAGAGTTCGAGTGACGGGGCACCGGGGGAAGGAAGCACTGCTCGCCCGTAGTCACCTCTTTATGAGCGAGCGTTGACTTTTACAGGACTACCGGATACATAGTGACCAGCCTGACCTCAATCCAGACAGGGGTTGGTACTGACTCTCCTCCTTCGCTCTGAAGGAGACAGACGGGCACGATCAACCTGCATGAGCTCCGTTGGGCTGGATGGGGGTGACTGAGCACTCGGAGAAGGAGAGGTGGGTGCGGGCTGGAAAAATGTCAGACGTCCCCTGGTGGTTTTTCGTGACCCCCTGAGATTACGCTCCCGCTGACGCTATTTTTTCATGCGGCTGTTAATCTTAATGGTCGAATCGACCAGCTCTTGGAAGCCAACAGGCAGGTCGCGGGTGGCTAGTTCATCCTTAACCTCTTCGCTCAGCCCATAGAGGAACATGTCCGATTAGGCTGCCGAATCCCAGTTGGTAGAGGCGGCTGGTGTATGGAACTCAATGATGTAGTCCGAAACTAGCGGTAACCTTGACGATTTCGCAACATCTCCCTCGCTGCTTCTCGCCCCTGCTGGGAACGGTCAAAGACTCTTCTCATCTCCTCAGAATAGTCCTTAAACGTGTGGCAAAAAGGGGCTCTGCTGTCCCACACAACCGTACCCCACTCTCTTGCTCTTAACGACAGCAGCGTGATCACATAAGCGATACGGGATCGATCAGTGGGAAAGGTAGCGGGCTGCAGCTCAATAAACAGCGAGCATTGAGACAGAAAGGATTTGCAGGAGCCTGGTTCACAATTGTAAATTTCAGGTGGAGGTAAGCGGGGCTCTCGGGCTGGTAGGGGTGGAGTCTGTGGGGCTGATGGTTCCACAACAGGAGGCGGATAAGAGCTCAGCGCCAGCTGAATCTGGTCAGAAGCCACGCTGGTCAGAGATGCGGAGAAGGCTTCCATCGACTGGTTGACAGAGGCGAACTGCGCTTCATGTCTCCCTAACAACACTCCCTGTCCGGAAAGGGCCTCTCGCACATGGTTGGGGTCTGCTGAGTCCATAATGGCCAGTTCGTTCTGTCTGGTTGGGTCGGGTTACGTTAGGACTCAAGTGCAGACCAATGAATGCTCTTTTACCAGTATTTATTAGGGAGCACAAGGGTAACAATCTTTCAAAAACAGGAGGCAGGGACGAATACGGAATGGCAGGTGGAGGTCTTACCCAGGAAAGGCAGTCTGGCGAGGGCAGACGGTCCAGAGCGCACAGGCAAAAATCAGGTTCCAAAACAGGCAAAATCCAGAAACACAGAGTCCGGCAAAGTCAGTAGGAAGCAGTCGCAATGGCAGGCTAGAAAGACTCAGGTTAGAGCTGGGACGAACTGGCGGAGAATGTGAGTCAAGGCAGGGTTTAAATGGACCGGGTAATGGGTGAAAACAGAAACAGGTGGGTGCTAGTGAGGAGATAAGTGAGTAATGGGCGAAAGTCCAATAAGGAAAGGGGCTGAGTCAAAACCCACATGGCCAGGTGAAAGAAGGCAGAAATTAAGGGCTGTCATTGTCCAGAGCTATCAGCAGAGGCCCTTCGACCCAGTGTTCAGGCTGGATCCTTAACACTATATGTTGCTGGTTTTAAAGAATCTCTACCTTTTCTTGGAAATACTATTAAAATCGCTGTCGAAAAAGATTCTGGAAGTTTATGTATTCTTTCCGCTTGATATATTAGCTCCATAAAAGGAGGAATTAATAAATCTTTAAACGTTTTATAGAATTCAGATGGAAAACCATCCTCTCCTGGAGATTTATTACTTTGGAGTGATCCTAAATCTTCTTCGACCTCTTTTAATGTAAAAGGCATATCTAATCCCTTCTGTTCTTCCGAATTCATTTTATGTAACTATATTAAAAATTGAATAAAAAAATAAAAAAAAGAATCACCCCTTTTAATAATGATCAGTGAGGCACAGATAATCTGTATATACCGACAAATACCTTATATTATTTATAATTTATTGTCACCAAACAATTGATACTAGAGCGTACAATCATCACAGCGATATTTGATTCTGCTTTTCGCGCTCCCTGAAGTACAAATCGACTTAAATATATTAAAATTTAAAATGTCAGGTCCGGATATTTGGAAGGTATGGCCCAGATCTAGTTCAGGATCTGTTCAGCAGTCTTATCACAGTTGGAAAGAAGCTGTTCCCAAATCTGGCAGTACTAATCTTCATGCTCCCGAACCTTCTCCCGGAGGGAAGAAGGACAAAAAGTGTGTTGGTTGAGTGGATCGTGTGCTTGATTATCCTGGCAGCACAGCTCCGACAGCGTGCGGTGTAAAGTGAGTCCAAGGATGGAAGATTGGTTTGTTTGATGCTCTGGGCTATGTTCAGCTTGTTCAGGTGTGGACTGGACGACCTCCATTATTTCAACTAATAAAAGAGCTACGTGCTCCATATTAGAACCCCTGACACTCTATGAACAATCAATGAAGAGAAAAAGATATTACCCGGAAAAGGAGTCTGCGCTGGCCAGGCTTTCCTCGTGGTCCCGATCTCCACGTGTCCGTGGGGTTCTTCTTATCCGCGATTGTTTGTCTTTGGCTGCTGGTGAGCCATTGCTTCGCGTATTTGGATCTCCTGAGTCTCATACTGTTCTTCATCAATTGAACCATTGGATCTCCATCCATTGGTTGAAGGTCACCTAAGCTACCTGGCTCACCTTTTACCGGTCATTGTACAGGGCAACAGCCAACATTCCTTCATGGCTCTGCCCACCCCAGCCATATGTGTTTGTGTCTTTACACTCTGACTGTCCAAACCAGTTAAATGAGGCAACCTAGACCGAGTGTAACGGGATTACCGATTGCACGTCTGGCGTTTTACATAACAAGCAGCTACTCTTCTGAGAATGGTTTTAGTTATAGTGATTAAATTGTCCCAAAGCAAGAATCACTTCAGAGTCCATACCCTTTCCATAACAAATAGTTATTTGTATGATAAATGTCTCAGGTTTAGCAGATCATTATCTAAAGCTTCCTGTGTCCACATTCAGTTCCTCTGATTAGATTTTCCAACAGCAAGGAACTGTTCAGGGTCCAAAGAATGGGAGGGGGGGGGAATAAAAGACAACTGGCTTGTCAGCTCTCCCTGTCCTTGATTAGATTGCAATCTGGACTACTGAGTTCGTCCAGCATTTTGTTTTCTAGCTTAAACTAAATCTAGTTTGGAATGTTAGCGCAGCCTGGTAGAAGTAGCAAATATTATTTAAGAAGCAAATTATATTGTAGTACGCTCAGTCGGATACAACTCACAACACGGAGATTAACGTCACAACCATTCATTTTGGAGCGCAGCAGATACGACAATTACGCTCCGGAATGTGCACGAGTTAGCTAATTATTGTTTCATTGTGATAACACATAACTCCATTCATTCCGACGTTGTATATTTCCAGACTCGCACATAGCAATGCTTCGCTGCCTGATTGAATTCTGCCTTGCCTGAGCATTTGGACTGACGAGAAAACTGACTCTGAAGACAAGCTGTGTTCGTTTTATTCTTAGTTGTGCCTTTTTAGACACCTTTTCTACGACTCGAACATTCAACTTCTAACCGTTGTATTGTTCCCTTAACAGCGAACTTGGCTGCAGTGAGGAAGGTGCGGTCCCTCCAACCTCGTCACTTACTATCCGTTGGCAATGACAGTGGCGGATTTGCTGGTCGTTGTCACTGAATCGAATAATCGGTGTCTCCTTCGCAAACAGTTTGCTCTCCATCACTCTCACCTATAGTCTCAGCACGCTATTGATATATGCAACCAATGATTGCTCAGTGTGGCTGGTAGTAGCTTTCATGTTCGAACTATTTGTCGCCCATTTGTTACATGGAGTTGAAAAGACGACATTGCAATCGGAAATACGCTGTTGTACTTACATCTGTTGTCTGTTTTCTGGCAACAGTGACCAAACATAACCTATTACTTTACGTACAAACCGTTGTATATACTAGACGGTGTTCTTTGGTTTTGTAATGTTAAACGAAGCTTCGTCACTGAACCAATCTGGATAACGTATGACTGGTTGGACCTCCTTGTATTACCGTGCTTCCATCGTGCCACCGTCCCTGAACTTCCTTCCGCATCGCAGTCGAAGAATCACCGGATAGTTTGCATTGTACCCTACAATATTTGATTTGTGTACTTTATCTCTACGTAATTCATTTGTAGATTAAATTCGTAGTTCCTCAATTCGTTATGTGTTTTATGTGTTGTGCATGCTACGGTGCTTTCTACAACGCACAACCAAGTTCAAAGTCAGAAGGATATTTATTATCAAATTATCTATATATCCCAGTATGCTACCTTGCAATGTATTTTCTTGCACGCATATGCAGAAAATAAAGAAACACGATAGAATTTATACAAACCACACATAAACAAAAACTGAAAGACATGCAATTTGCAAATTAAGTCAAATCGCACAAATAATAACAAAAAGGCAAAACAAATGCTGAAAAAATGAGTGGAAAACTCCTTGAAAGTGAGAGCACAGGTTGAAGAATCATTTCAGATCTGAATGAGTGAAGTTATCCACGCTGCTTCAGGAGGTTGATGATTGTCGGCCAATGACTGTTTATGAAGCTGTGGCATTAAAGCTCCTGTGTCTCCTGACAGATGGTAGTAGCGAGAAGATATCATGGCCTGGCTGGTAGGAGTTATTGATGATGGAGGCTGCGTTCTTGTGGCGACGCTCTTTCTAAACGTGCACAATGGTGAGGAGGGATACTCTTGTTAGGGTCTGCGCTGTTGCCGCTACAATTTGTCGACACTTCTGTCCTGGCTATTGGTATTTCCTTGCCACTCCATAATGCAACTAGTCACGATGCTCTCCACTGAACATCACGAGATATTACGGAGCAACAAAATAAATCGTCTTTTCAAATATCTTTTCTACTATCACACAGTTGCGGAATAATGGGAGCATTTGCTCCGGCCACTCTTTGAACACACAAGTGACTGAATCGCTTGAGACTCCTGACTGCACCGCCCACAAGCTGAGAACCGGATGAGTGTTGGTGGCCAGATTCACAGTTAATGGACAGATCATGTTGAGAAGCTATCATTCCGCCTGAGTCCTGTCATCAGCACGACGAAAAGCATTCATTGCTTACGTTTGGCTCGATACTAACATGCAGATAATTGATTCACTGGGGAGATCCGAACAAAATATAACAGCTGGAGAAAAGCAGAAACTAGAACTATTTGCGCAAGATAATGCACGCCCCAACAAGAGGACTGCTATATGCCATTTACTATCCTTTACTTGCCATCATTGGATTTCCCTGTAAGTTGTGCATCTTCAATCATCTACCGTACCTTGTTTATAGCAATTCCAGAGATGTTTGATGCCGACTTCCAATGCTTCGTTTCAGCAGCGCTGGTTGTAAGTGAACAATTACAACTGAGAATCTATATGGCAAACTTGCTATATTTACAGATCAGTGTCCAATGGTGATTCTAACTGATATTCTTTGACAACGCTCTGAGCAATTAATGTTTTTTCGTTGAAGTGCTGCAGATTTTATCTCAAGAAATAATATGACTTGAATATATGTGTTCACGTTAAATGTCTAATCTTTATTTAATAGTGTAATGTGTGATTTAACATTAGCAGTAATAGATATATTAATGTATCTGATAACCTGCATGATGCTACAATGCATTATTGCACGTCAAGCAATATAACAAGCAAGTATAATCTATATATATATATAGAGTGACTGTACCATATTGGAACGCATTACAATTTAGCTTTGGTGCCTTTTAAAATAATATTTTATATATCTGCCAGGCTGCGGTAACATTTTAGATATTTAGTTTATGTGACACACGGTAAATGCTGGATGACCTGAGAATTTCAAGTAGCATCGACGGAAAGGAATAAGCAGTCGACATTTCGGACAGAATTCCTTCCTCAGGTCCGGAAACAAAAATATGAGAAGTTAGGTCAAGCTGGGAGGAGGTCAGGAAGAAGGTAGATGATAGCTGAAAACCGGAGAACGGAGGGCACAAGTGAAGGACTCGGAGGCTGATGGGTAAGACAGCTAAAAGGCTGGAGACGGAGGAATTTGATAGGAGAGGCTAGACGACCATCCAACAGAAAAGAAAGTGGGAGGAACACCAGAGGCAGATGATGGGCAGGTAAGAAGATGATGTGAGAGAGGATACCGGGAATGGGAGTGCCAAGAAATCGTTGTTCATGCCATCAGGTTGGTGAATACACAGACATAATATAAACTGTTGCTCATACAACTGGAATTTGGCCTCATCGTGGAAATAGAGGACGCCATTAGATTTAGTTTATGCAGAGCTGACATTACCAGCTACGTGAGTGGATTAGTACCCGACCAGCGAACATGCCATTGAGCTTCTTTAGAACAAGGCGCAGCGTCGGTCCCATTTTCGGCGATGCCCGTGTTATTTTCTTCAGAAACATCATTTCCTCATTTAAATCTGAAGATGCTGGTTGGCTGTTTTCTTCGCGGCGCCCAGATTAAACGGGATAGAGGGTTCTGCATTAGAGCAGGGATATCTATCTTACGTTAATACTGGTTACAGACATGAAGCAATTTAAATAGTTCTGTTCAATATACTTTTCAAAGTCAGAAAGAAAATAACGGCTTTGAATATAGATGTAACGCTGATGAACAAAATATGCATGGCACTGAGTTGTTGGTCATATTCACTGAACTTTTAAGGATAAACCCTTGCATCCATTTCTCGTAATCGAGGATACAGAACTAAAAATTCAGTACCCTTCCACGGACCCAGTCGACCCATTCCTACCTTATATCGAATCACTCGAGTGAATATAATTTTTACCCTTTTCGCGTCATTTGTAAAATCATCTCATGAATTCCCATCTGTACTCAGACTTCAAACATTCAATCTCGAACCGTTCTTTTTGTTCCCTTAACAGCGAGCTTGGCAGCAGTCGTGGTCCTATCACGTGGAAGATGCGGTCTCTCCAAATGCGTCACTTATTACCTGGTGGCAATGGCGGTAACGGATCTGCTGGTCATTGTCACTGCGGTGATATTGAATCGAATAACTGGTATCTTTTTCGTGAACAGTTTGCTCTCCATCACTCCCGCTTGCAGTCTCGTCACGGTGCTGATTTATTTCAGCTGGGATTGCTCGGTGTGGTTGACAGTCGCTTTCACGATCGACCGGTTTGTCGCTATTTGTTGTCTGAAGCTGAAAATGATATATTGCAATGAGAAATCTGCTGCTGTAGTTATATCTGTTGTCTGTTTTCTAGCAACCGTGAAGAATGTACCCTATTACTTTGTGTATCAACCCTTGTATATAATAGATGGCGTGCCCTGGTTTTGTGAGTACAAACCAAGTTTCTTCACTGAACCGTTCTGGAAAGCGTATGATTTGTTGGACCACATTTTAACGCCGTGCATCCCTTTTATTCTGATCCTGCTGTTCAATGTTCTGACTATTAGACACATTTTTGTATCGAATAGAGTCCGCAGAGTACTTCGGGGTGAGAAAGAGGGGAAGAATCTCGATGATGCAGAAACGGAGAAGCGGCAAAAATGCATGATATTACTTTTCACTATCTCCGCCAGTTTTCTGTTCCTTTGGATTACATATGTCATTAATTTTGTATACGTGCGGATTAAAGGCGGTTCTTATATATCAGGATTCAATTTCGGGAACCCAAGCTACATTCTGCAAGAGAGCGCAAACATGCTTTCAAACCTGAGTTTCTGCACGAATTCTTTCATTTACGCGGTAACCCAGGCTAACTTCAGAGAGGAGTTGAAGATGATACTGAAGTATCCCAGGACTGCAGTTACTCGCTGTTTTACTAAGCAAAAATGAATAAATTCTGCTGACTTTGATGTTTACTTCATTCACTTCTGCTTTTGAATATATTTCAAATTATAGTTTTTATAAATATGTATTGTAATGCACTGCTGCACCAAATCAACAAATTTCATGACATTTTAAACCTGATTCTGAGATGATAAATTACAAAACCGCCTACGTCATCCTCACTATCCATATCGCCAACAGGCTTCGAAATTTTGGCTGGCCTGCATATATTAAGCATGTATCATTCAAATCTGGTACACAGGTATTGTACAGTTGGGCTCTTAGAACCAGTCTACGAGTTGGTTTTAAGGAAACGGTTGTGGACTTTAGGGAGGTCAGAAGGAACATCTCAGTCTTCCCAGACATGGCTCCTTCATGAAGTGCACCGATTTCCTGGGTTTTCACATCATGTACGATGTCAATAGGTCCCTCAGTTTGTCTTCTGAATAGAATGGCACACACTCCCCTTACACCTCAATTGTATTTTACAGAACAACCGTTAAGAGCATCCTTAAAAGCTGCATCTGCATTAGCTTTTGGAGCAGCAGAACATCAGACGGGAAGTCCCTACAAAGGAACAGTAAGAATTGCCGAGAGGTTAATAGCGGTCTCCCCAGCAAGCACCACCAACCAATATTGATTGGGAGCGTTGTTTCCGCAGAACGCTCAGTATTATGAAGGATCCCACTCCTCCATCCAGCATCCTCTTTGACATTCCACCACCAGGCAGGAGACTTCCAACGAATAAAAACTAGAATGAGATGGGAAACAGCTTCTTCCTTCGGGCCTTAGATTTCTGAACACTGCCACATCGCATTCAAAGTGTCACCAGATAACTTGCATTGTGCCCAGCAATATTTAATTTATACTCTTTACTTTGTTTATCTATGCATATATCATTTTTAAGTTATTGAGTGGTATATTTGTGTTGTACATATTACACTTTACACCATGGGCATCGACTCAAGTAGAATTTCCTTTGGGGATAGAAGAATCACGGCGTTAAATTGAAATTTTTCTTGAGAATAATTCAAGGTTTTACTGTGGACATTGAGAGGGAATGCAACTTCCCTGGCAAAATACACACCTTCACAGTATTGAAATGACAATAGACAATAGACAATAGGTGCAGAAGTAGACCATTCGGCCCCTCGAGTCTGCACCGCCATTCTGAGATCATGGCTGATCATTCACTATCAATACCCAGTCCCTGCTTTGTCCCCATATCCCTTGATTCCCCTATCCATCAGATATCTATCTAGCTCCTTCTTGAAAGCATCCAGAGAATTGGCCTCCACTGTCTTCCGAGGCAGTGCATTCCACACTTCCGCAACTCTCTGGGAGAAGAAGCTCTTCCTCAACTCTGTTTTAAATAACTGATCTCTTATTCTGAATCCATGCCCTCTGGTATTGGACTCCCCCAACATCTGGAACATATTTCCTGCCTCAATCCTATCAAATCCTTTAATTATCTTAAACGTTTCAATCAGATCCCCTCTCAACCTCCTCAATTCCAGCGTGTAGAAGCCCAATCTCTCCAATCTCTCTGCGTAAGACAGCCCTGCCGTCCCAGGAATCAACCTAGTGAATCTACGCTGCACTTCCTCAATTGCCAGAATGTCCTTCCTTAAACCTGGAGACCAAAACTGTACACAATATTCCAGGTGTGGTCTCACCAGGGTCCTGTTCAAATGCAAAAGGACATCTTTACTCTTGTACTCAATTCCCCTTGTAATAAAGGCCAACATTCCATTTGTCCTCTTCACTGCCTGTTGCACTTGCTCATTCACCTTCATTGACTGGTGAACTAGGACTCCTAGGTCTCTTTGCATTTCTTCCTTACCTAACTCTACACCGTTCAGGCAATACTCTGCACTCTTGTTCCTGCTTCCAAAATGGATAACTTCACATTTATTCACATTGAATGACATCTGCCAAGTATCTGCCAACTCAAACAGCCTATCCAAGTCTCTCTGTATTCTCCTAACGACCTCTTCGTATGTCACACTGCCACCCAGTTTAGTATCGTCAGCAAACTTGCTGATATAGTTTCAATGCCCTCATCTAAATCGTTGACATAAATCGTAAAGAGCTGTGGTCCCAATACAGAGCCCTGTGGTACCCCACTAGTCATCTCCAGCCAGTCCGAGAAACACCCATTCACTGCTACACTTTGCTTTCTATCTGCCAACCAGTTTTCTATCCATGTTGAAACCCTGCCCCCAATGCCATGAGCTCTGATTTTACTCACCAACCTCCTATGTGGCACCTTATCGAATGCCTTCTGAAAATCTAGGTACACAACATCCACTGGCTTACCCTCGTCAAACATTCTTGTTACACCCTCAAAATACTCCAACAGATTAGTCAAGCATGATTTGCCCTTGGTAAATCCATGCTGGCTCGGCCTAATCCTATTACTGCCATCAAGATGTGCCACTATTTCGTCCTTAATAATGGACTCAAGCATCTTCCCCACGACTGACGTTAGGCTAACAGGGCGATAGTTCTCTGTTTTCTCCTTCCCTCCTTTCTTGAAAAGTGGGATAACATTAGCCACTCTCCAGTCTTCAGGAACTGATCCTGAATCTCAGGAACATTAGAAAATGATTACCAATGCATCCGCAATTTCCTGAGCCAACTCTTTTAGAACCCTCGGATGCAGGCCATCTGGACCCAGGGATTTATTAGCCTTCAGTCCTACCAGTCTGCTCATCACAGTTTCTTTCCTAATGCCAATCTGTCTCAATTCCTCTGATATCTTATGACCCTGGCCCATCCATACATCTGGGAGATTGCTTGTATCCTCCCTGGTGAAGACAGATCTAAAGTACGCATTAAATTCTGTTGCCATTTCACTGTTTCCCAGAACAATTTCTCCCAATTCATTCTTCAAATGGCCAACATTGTTCTTAACTATCTTCTTTCTCTTCACACAGCTAAAAAAGCTTTTGCTATCCCCTTTTATATTCCTGGCTAGACTGAGCTCATACCTGATTTTTTTTTCTCTCCGTATTGCTTTTTTAGTTAAGATCTGCTGTTCCTTAACACTTTCCCAATCATCTGTATTCCCACTCATCTTAGCCCTGTCATACTTCGTTTTCTTTAATGCTATCTCATCTCTGACTTCCTTTGTCAACCACTGTGGCCCCTTCCCCCTATTTGAATTCTTCCTTCTCATTGGAATGAACTGCTTTTGCATCTTTTGTATTATGCCCAGGAATATCTGCCACTGCTGATCCACTGTCTTTCCTGCCAGGGCATCCGCCCATTTAACTCTGGCCAGCTCTTCCCTCATGGCTCCGTAGTCTCCTTTATTTAATTGCAACACTGATACCTCTGATCTGCCCTTATCCCTCTCAAATTGTAGATAAAAAATTATCATGTTATGATCACTACTTCCTAATGGCTCCTTTACTTCAAGATCATTTATCAATTCCTGTTCATTACACATCACCAAGTCCAAAATAGCCTCGTTCCTGGTTGGCTCAAGTTCACCTGCATGTTGAAATCTCCCATAACGACTGCATTACCTTTAGCACATGCAATGTTAACTCCTTAATCAACTTGTACCCAATATCCACGCTACTGTTTGGGGGCCTGTACACAACACCCATTAGGGTCTTTTTACCCTTACTGTTCCTCAGTTCAATCCACACAGACTCTACTTCCCCTGTTCCCAAGTCACCTCTTGCTAAGGACTGAATCTCACTCCTCACCAATAGGGCCACACCACCCCCCTCTTCCCATACTTCTGTCTCTACGATAGCACGTATACCCTGTTACACTCAATTCCCAGGCCTGATCCCCTTGTAGCCATGTCTCCGTTATCCCAACAATATCGTAGTTCCCCATTTTCATCTGAGCTTCAACCGCATCTGTCTTATTTCTGACACTACGCGCATTCAAGTATAGAATTCTCAGCCCATTCCTCCTCTCTTTGCCTAAAACACTGTCTACTGTACCTAACCCAGCTCCTTGAACTTCCAACCGGCTAATTGCACCCTGAATTTTGATTACCTTCTCAAGATCACCCAAACCTTCTACACATTTAACCCCATGCTCCTTCTGACCAACCCTCTGGATCTGTATCCCTGACCCCTGCACATTTAGTTTAAACCCCCCCGAGCAGCACTGGCAAACACTCCTGCAAGAATATTAGTACCCCTCCGGTTCAGATGTAGACCGTCCCTTCGAAACAGATCCCAATGTCCCTGGAACAAAGACCAATTATCCAGAAACCTGAACCCTTCCTTACTGCACCATGCTCTCAGCCTCGTATTAATGTGCATAATCATTCTATTCCTCGCCTCACTCGCACGTGGCACAGGTAGCAATCCCGAGATTGTCACCCTGGAGGTCCTGCCTTTCAGCTTCACTCCTAACTCCCTGAACTCTCTAAGCAGGACCCCCTCACTCAACTTACCTACATCGTTGTTCCCTACATGGACCACTACATCTGGGTTCATGCCCTCGTTCTCAAGAATAGCCTGCACCCGATCTGAGATGTCCCGGACCCTGGCACCAGGGAGGCAACATACCATCCGAGACTCCCTATCTGCCCCACAAAATCTCCTATCTGCCCCCCTAACTATACAGTCCCCTAAAACTATCGCTCTCTTCTCTTCCCTCCTCCCCTTTCTAGTTGAGGGTTCAACCTCTGTGCCAGAGGCAGGACCACGACAACTCATTCCTGGAAGTTCATCCCCATCAACAGTATCCAGTGCGGTATACTTATTGTTAATGGGAATGGCCGCAGGGGTGCTCTGCTCTCTCTGCCTGCTCCCCCTGCCTCTCTGGACCGTCACCCATCTGCCTACATCTTGGTTTTTTGGTGTGACTACCTCTTGATAACTCCTATCTATCTCTGCCTCTGCCTCCCGAATGATCCGTAGTTCATCCAGCTCCAGCTCCAACTCCCTAACTCAGGCTGATAGGAGCTGCAGCTGGACGCACCTCTTGCAGGTGCGGTCATCAGGGACAACTGTGTTGGCCCTGACTTCCCACATACTGCATACGGAGCACACCACTGCTCTGACGGTCTCCCCCATACCTGAACTGAATTAATAGAATAAGTCTAAAAAGCACCGAACGACCTTACCTTCTTCCCCTCAGCGAGCAATCACACAGGCTTACCGAAGTCCCCTTACGCCGAAGCCCACTTAGCCAAAGCCCAGGACTCTGCTTCGACGGACTAAGCTTTTACATGCTTTTACAGTAGATGCTTTTGTAAATGCTTTTACAGTGGAGCAAAGAAATAAAATAGAATCAATGAAATGGTGGTGGTTGCTTTTTGCATTATGGTGAAATATATTAGTGGTAATTTTGTTAACATTCTTCTGAAGAAAGGCGTTAATTCCTTAATGCATTGTTACAGACAAGATGAACTTGAAAAAGGCGGGTACGAATCGACAGATTAAAAATAAAAAGAGGGCGGTGCACAGACTGTCGTTGCTCAGGACATGTTCTCCTTTTTTCCTTTGTGGGAATCTGAGGCAGAGTGGTAGTCGGAAGCTTCACTGATGCCAGAATAAATTTACTGTCAAAAGATGCTGGATGAAAGTTCCAGCTCTGATTTACTGCCCGTCTAATATTAATTTGGTTCCAGTTGGAGCTCAAATGTTCCTGCTGATTGGAGGGTGGCTAATGTTGTCCCACTTTTCAAGAAAGGAGGGAGAGAGAAAGCAGGGAATTACAGACCGATTAGCCTGACGTCAGTGGTGGGAAAGCTGCTGGAGTCAATTATAAAAGAGGAAGTTACAACACATTTGAATAGCAGTAGAAGGATCAGTTCGAGTCAGCATGGATTTATGAAGGGATAATCATGCTTGACTAATCTTCTGGAGATTTTTGAGGATGTAACTATGAAAATGGACAAGGAAGAGCCAGTGGATGTAGTGTACCTGGACTTCCAGAAAGCTTTTGCTAAAGTCCCACATTGGAGATTAATCGACAAAATTAGGGCACATGTTATTGGGGGCAGAGTACTGACATGGATTGAAATGTCTGGCAGATGCAGTTTAATGTGGATAAATGTGAGGTTATCCACTTTGGTGGCAAGAACAGGAAAGCAGATTACTATCTAAATGGAGTCAAGTTAGGTAAAGGCGAAGTACAACGAGGTACAGGTGTTCTTGTACATCAGCTAATGAAAGCAAGCATGCAGGTACAGCAGGCAGTGAAGAAAGCTAATAGCATGCTGGCTTTTCTAACAAGAGGAATTGAGTATAGGAGTAACGAGGACCTTCTGCAGCTGTACAGGGCCCTGGTGAGACCCCACCTGGAGTACATTGTGCAGTTTTGGTCTCCAAATTTGAGGAGCGACATTCTTTCTATTGAGGGAGTGCAGCGTTGGTTTAGAAGGTTAGTGGATTTAAAGGATCGATACGTTGATTTTTTTTCTAATACTATTTGTCATTGATTCTATTTCAGAGGGGCTTCACCACAAGTGTATCTATCTTTGTAGTTATGCCCTTCTGGAACGTATTACAGTATACATTGGTGCCTTTTTACTTAATAGTTGCTAATTCTGCCGGTGAGCGCTAAAATTCCAGACAAGATTTAATTTACGCTACACACACAAAATGCTGGAGGATCTCAGCAGACCAGGCAGCATCTATGAAAATAAGTAAACAATCGACATTTTGGACTGAGACCCTTCATCAGGGCTGTCAAAAGGATGAGAAGAAAGGACAAGAAGGTGGGGAGATGGGATAAAAGATGCATGGGGTAGGCAGTAGATGAAAGCGAGACAGGAAGAGGATTCAAATAAAGAGCTGGAAAGCTGATAGGTGAAACAGATAAATGACCGGACAATGAGTAATCTGATCGGAGGGAAGAAGACAATCAAAGAAAGGGAGGGGAGGAGTGCCTGAGGAAGATCATTGGCAGTTAAGGCGATTTGATTAGAGAGAAAATGGGAATGAGAATGTTGATGAGGGAGGGGACATTGCATGATAAGTCGATTCAGATTTTGAGATTATCAATCGAAAACTTCCTACGTCAATCCTTACAATCCGCATCGCCAATCAGCTTTGAAATTTATGCAGGCATGTATATAGGTATTGGACAGTTGGGGTCGTAGAGCCGATGTCCGAGCCCGTATGAAATAAATTATTGTGCAATTTGGAATGGTACGGAAAAATCATTCCCGACTTTGCAGACACGGCTCCTCCGAAAAATACACCAGGCTCTCCATAAAGTGCACCAAGTTCACATCACGGATAACATCACTTCACTGAAGAAAAAGGCACAGCCGATACATGACAGCGTTCTTAAAGGCTGTATGAACATCAGGCATTAGAGCACCATACCATCGAACAGGAAGTCCCTACAAAGAATTATGAGAACAGCCGAAAGGATAATAGGGGTTTGCTTACATTCCATCCGTGACTTTTATCGGGACTTTTGCGTACGCAAGGCCCTGAGTGTTATCAAGGATCCTCACATTACTCGTTCAACCATCAGACAAATTGTTTACTTTTCGCTCGTTACTAACATGCAGATAATTGACTCACTGGGGAGTCCCGAGGAAATTATAACAGCTGGAGAAAACCAGAAACTGGAACTATTTGCGCAGAGAATGCACGCCCCAGCAAGAGGACTGCTATATGCCATTTACTATCCTTTTCTTGCCATCATTGGTTTTCCCTGTAAGTTGTGCATCCTCAATCATCTGCTATACCTTGCTGATAGTGATTCCAGGGATGCTTGAGACCGAATTCCTCTGCTTCGTTTCAGCAGCGCTTGTTGTAATTGTTCAGCAATTACAACTAAGAATCTAGATGGCAAACTTGCTATATTTACAGATCAGTGTCCAGTGTTGATTCTAACTGATATTCCTTGACAACGCTCTGAGCCATTAATGTTTTTAAATGTTGAAATGTTACTGATTTTATCTCAAGAAATAATATGACTTGAATTTATGTGTTCACGTTAAATGTCTAACCTTTATTTAATAGTGTAATGTCTGATTTAACATTAGCAGTAATAGATATATAAATGTATCTGATAACGTGCATGACGCCACGATGCATTATTACAGATCAAGCAATATACCAAGCAAATATAATCTATATATATTGTGACTGTATGATACTGGACCGCATTACAATTTAACTTTGGTGCCTTTTTAAATAATATTTTAAATATTTGCCAAGCTGCGGTAACATTCTAGACAGTTAGTTTATGCAACACACGCTAAATGCTGGACGATCTGAGCATGCCAAGTAGCATCTACGGAAAGGAATAAGCAGTCGACGTTTCGGACCGAGTACCTTCATCAGGACCGGGAACTAAAAGATGAGACGTTAGGTCAAGATGGGAGGAGGGCAGGAAGAAGGTAAGTTGAAGGTAAAACCCAAAGAACGTAGGGGACATGTGAAAGGCACGGAAGCTGATGGATAAAAGAGCTGAAAGGCTAGAGTCGGGGGAATTTGAATGGCGGATCGGAACAGAAAAGAAAGGGGGAGGAGCAGCAGAGGCAGTAGATGGGCAGGTAAGGAGATGATGTGAGAGACGGAACCGGGAATGGGAGGGGAGGGTTAAGAAATCGATGTTTATGCCATCAGGTTGGTGAAGGTGTTGCTTGAATGTGGCCTCATCGTGGCATTAGAGGGCGCATAAGGTTCAGTTTATGCAGAGCTGACATTGTCAGCTATGAGAGTATTTTAATATCCCACCAGCGAACATGCAATTGAACTACTTTAGAATGGTGATGTTTCTGTTATTTTCTTCAGAAACGTCATTTCCTCATTTAAACCTGAAGATGCGGGTTGTCTGTTTTCTTCGCAGTACCCAGATTAAACGGGATAGAGGGTTCTGCAGTAGAGCACGGACAGCCGTCTCACGATAATACTGGATACAGACATGAAGCAATTTAAATAGATCTGTTCAATATACTTATCAAAGACAGAAAGAAAATAACGGATATGTACACAGATGTAACGCTGATGAACAAAGTATACATGATACTGCGCTATTGGCCATATTAACTGAACTGTTAAGGATAAAACCGTGCTTCAATTTCTCTTAATCGAGGATACAGAACTAAAAATCCAATACCCTTCCATGGGCCCAGTCGACCCGTTCCTACCTTGTACCGTGCTACAGTTTTAGGAATTACTCGAGTGAATTTTATTTTTACCCTTATAGCTTCAGTTATAAAGTCTTCTCATGAATTCCCATCTGTACTGAGACTTCAAACATTCAATCTTGAACCGTTCTTCTTGTTCCCTTTACAACGAGCTTGGCAGCAGTTGTGGTCCTATCACATGGAAGATGCGGTCTCTCCAAATGCGTCACTTATTACCTGGTGGCAATGGCGGTGACGGATCTGCTGGTCATTGTCACTGCCGTGATTCTGAATCGAATAAACGATATATTTTTCGTGAACAGTTTGCTCTCCACCACTCCCGCCTGTAGACTCGTCACGGTGCTGATTTATTTCAGCTGTGATTGCTCGTTGTGGTTGACGGTCGCTTTCACGTTCGACCGGTTTGTCGTTATTTGTTGTCTCAAGCTGAAAAGAAGATATTGCAATGAGAAATCTGCCGCTCTAGTTATAACTGTTGTCTGCTTTCTGGCAATCGTGAAGAATGTGCTCTATTACATTGTGTTTCGTCCCTTGTATATACTAGATGGCGTGCCCTGGTTTTGTGATTATAAACCAAGTTTCTTCACTGAACCATTCTGGATAGCGTATGATTGGTTGGATCGCCTTTTAATGCCGTGGGTCCCTTTTTTTTCTGATCCTGCTGTTCAATGTTCTGACCATTAGACACATTTTGGTATCGAACAGAGTCCGCAGAGGACTTCGGGGTGAGAAAGAGGGGAAGAATCTCCAAGATGCAGAAGCGGAAAAGCAGCAAAAATCCATGATATTACTTTTCACTATCTCCGCCAGTTTTCTGTTCCTGTGGATTACATATGTCATTAATTTTGTATTTGTGAAGATTAAAGGCGTTTCTTATATATCAGGATTCAATTTCGGGGACCCACGCTACATTCTTCAAGAGAGCTCCAACATGCTTTCAAACCTGAATTTCTGCACGAATTCTTTCATTTACGCTGCAACCCGGGCTAACTTCAGAGAGAAGTTGAAGAAGATATTGAAGTATCCCATGACTGCAGTTACTAGCTGTTTTACTAAGCAAAAATGAATAAATTCTGCTGCCTCTGATTTTTACTTCATTCACTTCTGCTTTTCAATATAGTCTAAATTATAGTTTTTATAGATATGTATTGCAATGCACTGCTGCACCAAATCAAAAAAATTCAAGACAATTTAAATCTGATTCTGAGGTGATCAATTCTAAAACCACCTACGTCATCCTCATAATCCATATCGCCAACGGGCTTCGAAATTTTTGCTGGTCTTCATAAATTAAGCATATATCATTCAAATCTGGGTCACAGGTATTGTACAGTTGGTGTCTTAGAACAACTGTACGAGTTGGTTTTAAGGAAATGGTTGTGGACATTAGGAAGGTCAGAAGGACTGTCCCAGTCTTCGCAGACACGGTTTTTCCATGAAATGCGCATATTTCCTGCGTTTTCACATCATGGACGTCATCAACAGGTCCCTCAGTTTTTCTCTCGGAATAAAATGGCAAACACTCCCCTTAAATTTTAATAGTATGTTACAGAACAACCAATAAGAGCATTCTGAAAAGCAGCATCTGCAATAGGTATAGGGGCAGCAGACTAGCGGACGGGAAGTCCCTACAAAGGAAAAGTAAGAATTGCCGAGAGGTTAACAGCCGTCTCCCCACCACCCACTACTAACCAATATTGATTGGGAGCGTTGTTTCCGCAGAACGCTCAGTATTATCAAGGATCCCACTCTTCCATCCAGCATCCTCTTTGACATTCTACCACCGGGCAGGAGATTTCCAATGAAAAAAAAACGGAATGAGATGGGAAACAGCTTCTTCCTTCGGGCTATTGATTTTTGTACTTACTGCCGCATCGCATTCAAAGTGTCACCAGACAATTTGCATGGTGCCCTACAATATTTAATTTATACCCTTTACTTTGTTTATATATGCATATTTCATTTCGAGATTTAATTCGGAGTGTTTTTAAGTTGTTGTGTGGTATATGTGTGTTGTACATATTACTCTTTACACCATGGGCCGGAGAAATGTTGGCTCATTTGGTTGTATATATCTATATAGTTAAATGACCATAACCTTGACTTGAGTTGGATTATCGCTGCCTGCTAACGGGATCACTACTTTGTTTCTAGTTAAACCAACAATCCCGGGATCTGAACGTTCTGCATCAGCTCATACGGCCAATAACTTTCGGAAGGTAAAACTACAGGTCTTGGTGAAAAATTTCCTGGGAAGGAACTAATACCTAACAACAGGTAATGTCCTGCGAATGCGAATTAATATGAGATGGACGTCGCCAAAATTACACACATTCACGGTATTCAAGGACCTTCACAATACAACAATGAAATACAATAGAAACAATGAAAGCTACTCACAAGCAGTAGCAGCATAAGAAGACAAACTGTACAAATACCAAAAATATAAGTTAATGGTAAATAAATAAATACATTCATATCTAGATACGTGCTAGTGATGGTAAGTATCGGAGGAGATGGCAGCTGAGCGTAGCTGAGGAGTTGATGCAAGTTGCTGGGTTTTAGATTTTTGGACAATTGGGATCTCTTCTGGGGATGGTGGGACCTGTACAGACTGGATGGGTTGCACCTGAACTGGAGGGGAAGCAATATCCTTGCTGAAGGGTTTGCTAGCATGGTTCGAGAGAGTTTAAACCAGTTTGCAAGGGGGTTGGGACCCGGAACGATAGAGCAGTGAAAGAAGTGCACGGAGTAAAGCCAGATCTAACATATAGAGAGGCTTTGATGAAAGAGCAGCAGAATAAAAGGTATAAAGGTGGTAAGATAGAAGGGCTGAAGTCTGTTTACTTAAATGCAAGAAGCATCAGGAACCAAGGTGATGAACGGAGATCTTGGATACATACATGGAATTATGATGTAGTGGCTATTACGGAGACTTGGCTGGCACCAGGGCAGGAATGGATTCTCAATATTCCTGGATTTCAGTGCTCTAAAAGGGATAGAGAGGGAGGGGAAGTGGAGAAGGGTTGGCATTACTAGTCAGGGATACTATTACAGCCGCAGAAAGGGTGGGTAATGTAGCAGGATCCTCTTTTGAGTCAGCATGGGTGGAAGTCAGGAACAGGAAGGGAGCAGTTACTCTACTGGGGGTATTCTATTGGCCCGCCTGGTAGCAGCAGAGTTACCGAGGAGCAGATTGGGAGGCAGATTTTGGAAATGTGCAAAAATAACAACGTTGTATTCATGGGTGCCTTTAACTTACCTAATATTGTTTGGCACTTAACTAGTTTAGATGGGGCAGAGTTTGTTAAGTGCGTCCAGGATAGATTCCCGTCACGGTATGTTGACAGGCCAACTAGGGGGCGCCATACTAGATCTTGTATTAGGTAACGAACCGGATCAGGTCACAGATCTGTCACTGGGTGAGCATCTGGTGGACAGAAATCACCGCTCGCTGACCTTTAGCATTATCATGAAAAAAGATAGAATCAGTGAGGACAGGAAAATTTTTAATTGGGGAAAGGCAAATTATGAGGCTATAAGACTAGAACTTGCGGGTGTGAACTGGAATGATTTGTTTCATGGAAATGTATTATGGACATGTGGTCGATGTTTAAGGATCTCTTGCAGGATGTTAGGGATAAATTTGTCCCGGTGAGGAAGATAAAGAAAGGTAAGGTGAAGGAACCATGGGTGACAAGTGAAGTGGAAAATCTAGTCAAGTGGAAAAAGGCAGCATACATGAGGTTTAGGAAGCAAGGATCAAATGGGTCTATTGAGGAATATAGGGTAGCAAGAAAGGAGCTTAAGAAGAGGCTGAGAACAGCAAGAAGGGGGGCATGAAAAGGCCTTGGCGGGTAGGGTAAAGGAAAACCCCAAGGCATTCTTCAGTTATGTGAAGAAGAAAAAAGGATGACAAGAGTGAAGCTAGGACCGATTAGAGATAAAAGTGGAAAGATATGTCTGGGGGCTGTGGAAGTGACCGATGTCCTCAATGACTACTTCTCTGCGGTATTCACCACTGAGAGGGAACTTGAAGACGGTGAGGACAATATGAGTGAGGTTGATGTTCTGGAGCATGTTGATATTAAGTGAAAGGAGGTGTTGGAGTTGTTAAAATACATTAGAACGGATAAGTCCCCGAGGCCTGATAGAATATTCTCCAGGCTGCTCCACGAGGCAAAGCAAGAGATTTCTGAACCTGTGGCTAGGAACTGTATGTCCTTGCTGTCCACGTAAATGGTACCGGAGGATTGGAGGGAGGCGGATGTTGTCCTCTAATTCAATAAAGGTAATAGGGATAGTCCTGGTAATTACAGACCAGTGATCCTTATGTCTGTGGTGGGAAAGCTGTTGGAAAGGATTTTTAGAGATAGGATCTATGGGCATTTAGAGAATCATTGTCTGATCAGGGATAGTCAGCATGACTTTGTGAAGGGCAGGTCATGCCTAACAAGCCTGATAGAGATCTTGAGGAGGTGACCAGGCATATAGATGAGGGTAGTGCAGCGGATGTAATCTGCATGGATTGTAGTTAGGCATTTGACAAGGTTCCACATGGTAGGGTTATTCAGAAAGTCAGAAGGCATGGGATTCAGGGAAGTTTGGCCAGATGGGTTCAGAATTGGCTTGCCTGCAGAAGACAGAGTGTCATGGTGGAGGGAGTACATTCAGATTGGTGTCTCACAAGGATCTGTTCTGGGACCACTACTTTCTGTGATTTTTATTAATGACCTGGATGTAGGGGCAGAAGGGTGGGTTGGCAAGTTTGCAGACGACACAAAGGTTGTTGGTGTTGTAGATCGTGTAGAGGATTGTCGAAGATTGCAGGGAGACATTGATATAATGCAAAAGAGGGCTGAGAAGTGGCAGATCGAGTTCAACTCGGAGAAGTGTGAGGTGGTACATTTTGGAAGGAGAAACTCCAAAGCAGAGTACAAAGTAAATAGCAGGACACTTAGTAGTGTGGAGGAGCAGAGAGATCTGGGGGTACATTTCCACAGATCCCTGAAAGTTACCTCACAGGTAGATAGGGTAGTTAAGAAAGCTTATGGGGTGTTAGCTTTCATAAGTCGAAGGATAGAGTTTAAGAGACGCGATGTAATGATGCGCTCTATAAAACTCTAGTTAGGCCACACTTGGAGTACTGTATCCAGTTCTGGTCGCCTCACTATAGGAAGGATGTAGAAGCATTGGAAAGGGTACAGATAAGTTTTACCAGGATGCTGCCTGTTTTAGAGAGCATGGATTATGATCAGAGATTAAGGGAACTAGGGCTTTACTCTTTGGAGAGAGGGAGGATGAGAGGAGACATAATAGAGGTGTACAAGGTATTAAGTGGAATAGACAGAGTGGACAGCCAGCACCTCTTCCCCAGGCCACCACTGATCAGTACAAGAGGACCTGGCTTTAAGATAAGAGGAGGGAAGTTCAAGGGGTATATTAGAGGAAGGCTTTTCACTGAGAGAGTGGTTGGTGCGTGGAATGCACTGCCTTAGTCAATGGTGGAGGCAGATACACTAGTGAAATTTAAGAGACTACTAGACAGCAATATGGAGGAATTTAAGTTGTCGGGTTATATGGGAGGCAGGGTTGGAGAGACGGCGCAAAATTGACAAGCCGAAGGGCCTGTAATGTGTTATACTATTTTATGTTCTATGTTCTATACATAGGTGGACAGATTGGTCGATAGAAAGATAAATAGAAAATAAATAAATAAAGAATGAAACACACAATTAAACAGATAATAAATAAATATATAGATGTATGGATGGCAGTGTGGGTCCAAATATAATCAGCTTGTGAACTTAGACTACAGCTCATGTACTTATTGCTTTGGTGACAAATACCGGAAAAAATATTATTATCAAGTTATGAAAATGACGTATGTTCAAATGCCATAACAGGTCGTGGTGAAATATTTCCTTGGAATGGACTAAGACCTTACAATGGACAATCTCCAGGGAATGCGAATTAACACGAGATGGCCATCGCCTAATACACTCATTCATGATATTCAAGGGCCTTCACAACAGAACATTGAAATACAATTAAATCAATGAAAGCTTTTCATAAACATCAGCAGCATAAGACAAACTGTACAAATACCAAAAAAAATAAGTTAATGGAAAATAAATAAATAGATTTTATGCTTGTTAGACCAGTGGACAGATTGATAGATAGGTAGATAAATATAAAATAAATAAGTAAACAAATAAACGCGTAACTAAATAGATAATAAATAGACAGATGGATGGCAGTGTGGGTCCAAATATAATCAACTTGTTGAACACAGAGTTCAGCTCATGTACCTATTGTTTTGGTGAGAAATTGATAAAAAAAATATTATTTTGTCAAAATGACATATGTTCACATGCCATACATTTATCGTTTTACTGCCTTGCTTTACCCGTCTTATAATTGTTCTTCGGTATAGGCAGGACAAAATAAAACCAACACTAAGGCTCGTTCTCGTTTAGGGGGAGCAGCCTTCGGACCCGCCAAACTAGGTAATCAGCTTGAGTGAATGCTGTGTGATGTCCCCGCCTAGCCAAATAAAAAGACAGGGCACCATATGCAATTAATTGTTTACAATTTATAAAGGATACTATAACTAAATGATTAATAACGATACAGTATATATGAAGGAAAAGAAAATAAAGAAAAGGCGCCAAACTTATGAAAGTCCAAACCACTTCGTGCACAACAGTTGGAGCTCAATTACTGAAGTCTTCTGGACACCATTCAATCCCCTCCCAACTCCTCGATTCGCAACTCAGGACCACCCGAAGTGGTCAACCAACTACATTCATCCTCGTCTCCTCTCCTTTCCTGGCCTCGGACCCCCGCTAGGGGTCCGTTCCTTGCCCAGTTAACAGCATAGCGTCCTCTCTCTCTTATCCCCTCGCGCCGAATCCCCAATTCCCCAATTCCCCGCCAATAATAGCTTACAGACTCAGAAGAGAAAGAATAATATTAATTCCAATTGGTAAACAAATGAAAACAATTCACATTATCAGTAAATTTTCACCCAAAGAAGTTTCCAACACTCTCTCATAATAAAGAAGCATTCCTACTTTTAACAAAGCAAAATGCCATTTTGATTAACATACGCAGTAACAAAGAAAAAGAAGAAACTCCCTTTACACATCTCTCTCTCTCTCTCTCTCTCTCTCTCTCTCTCTCTCTCTCTCTCTCTCTCTCTCTCTCTCTCTCTCTCTCTCTCTCTCTCTCTCTCTCTCTCTGTGTGTATATATATATATATATATATATATATATACACACACACACACATATATGTGAGTGCGTGTGTTGCATATGTTCTTTTTTGCTCGCTTTTTTTGAATTATACAACATGCTTTTTCAACGTTACTCGCTATTTTCAAGTTTGCGCGCTGTTTTGAATGTTTTGCATCCTATCCCCAGAGAAACGTTGTTTTATTCCACAGTATCTATGTACGCTTTGAATGACAATTGAACTTGATTAGATTACACTGGGCCATTCCTTCACAGATTCGGCTACAATCCAATAATTCTGACATATATATTCAAAAGTTCCACAACATATCAACAGCAATGAATTCGCCATTGAAGATACTTGTGCATTACTTCATTGCCGTCAGCACCTTGAGTAAATAAACTGAGAGGGAATCATCTGAACATGCTAATGAACTGACTTTGCACGAGAAATCTTATTTAAATAGATGATGATTCAGTAGTTAGACCTGATGATATAGGAGCAGAATTAAGCCATTATGCCGATTGAGTCTGGTCCGCCATTTCGTCGTGACTGATCCAATATTCCTCTCAGCGCCTCCCCGTACCCTTCATTCCTTGACCAATCAAGCATCTATTGGGGCCTAAAGACATATGCAGGAGTTATTCCTGCCTGCTCACTGGATCAAAGCTTATTTGGGTGTCACTACCTTGTCACCGGTTTACACAACAATCCTGGATCCCGAACGTACTACACCAATATCGCGAATCATTTGGGCACAGCAGAATCACGGCGTCAACGTGATCTACTTGTTGGGAATGGTGTAAGCGCTTAATATGGAGATAGAAAATTTCGCAAAATCTACTCCACAGTATTCAAAGGCATTTACAGCAGTACAAAGAAATACAACGGAATCAATGAAAGACTCTCAAGCATCTAATGTGCAAAAAAAGACAAACTGGACAAATAATCAAAAAATATGAACAACTAAATGGCAAATAAAATAATTAAATCATTAGTGAGGAGACGGATAGATGGACACATTCATGGATAGATAAATAAACTTACAAATAAATAGATAAATGAATGAATAGGTAGATAAATAGAGTATATACATATATAAAGTACTTAATGAACTATTTAATCTAAAAGCATAAGTTGTCGACTCATTGGAAGTCAGTCTGTAGATTCTGGAATCAGATGAGTGCTCAGGTGAGTGAAGTTGTAACCGCTGCTTCAGGAAGCTGATACTTGAAGAGGAACTACTCGTGCTGAAACTGGCTGCGTGTTGATTCAGGATTCTCAGTCTCCTTCCCGAAGACAGCAGCGACTGAAGTGCATGCTCAAACCGCTCGACATCAGCAAACGGCCGGAGGAATGCAACAGCAGATGACATCGCAAGATCTCATTGTTCTGCTCCTCTCCGTCATTATCCAAATACAAACATTCTTCGAATGCAGAATAGATCGCATGTGCAAATGTAATACGTGACAAATTCATGAAGAAAGGTTTAAAATGTCACGGGTCAAATATACATAGGCTCACTTGCTGTATCATTATAATTTTACCGCCTTAGAGGTAGCCACCTCTCCTCTTTTTAATAATACTTCATCATAAGCGGTTTAAAATGAAATCAACACTCTCCATTTCACTAGTCATGCCGTAATAGATTCGGTGCAATCAAATCATTCTATATGACAGATTAAAAACTGCATTATGAATAGTGTTAGCTATTGGTGAATAAATTCATTGCTGTCAGCACCTTGAGTAAATCCTCTGAGAGTATCACATCAACGTGTTTGTGAATTGACTGAGGGCAAGAATTTTTGTTTGAGCAGGTGACGATTCAAGAGTTGGTGGTTGTCTTTAAACTGATAACGGTGACATAAGTTAACGGTCTCCTGCAGAAAGGCGTTCATGCGGCCATATATTGTCGCACTCAGCATGAATTTGTCAAAAGTGGGAGCAAATTTACATCGTAACAATAACCAGTGTGTGATGGCTGACCTGTCGTTACTCAGAATGAATAAATCGTTGAAAATATTGGGATATGTGTTCCTTCTTTTGGGAGTGGGAGCAGGATGCTTCATTGATGCAACAATGACATAAATACCCCATATAATACTGTAAATTGGTTCATACGTTAGAGCATTAATTCAGTCCTGTCTTTTACTTTACGGAAAATTGCAGTAAGATTCCTTCAGATCCAAAACATTATATATTACAAGTCAGTATAATATATTTCTATGGATTCAATGGTTCAACTTGCTGATTTTGTTTTCATACTGTTTGAGATTGTACTCTGTGACAAATTGTCACCCAGTTCTGATTTTGTACAAGTGCAGAGTGAGAGATAATGAAACGTTTCAGTACTTCATGGACTTTAACGTGAACAGTGTTAAAAGGGGGAAAATAAAACAATAAATGGCAATCAAAACAAGGACGTTAACTAAAATTCTGAAATGGAAAAAGAAGCCTACACTGCGGCTAAAAAGAACAACTGAGAATAAAACTAATATAGCTAGTCTTCAGAGTCAGTTGACTCAACAATCCAATTCCTCAGACAAGCCAGAATGCAATCAGGCAGTGAAGCGTTGCTGTGTGCCAGTCTGGAAAAATACAATGTCGGAATGAATGGATTTAAATATCATCACAATAAAATAATAGTTAGATGACACGTGCACATTCATGAACGCAATTGCCGTATCTGCTGCACTGTCAAATCCATAGTTGTGATACGGTATGGACTCTGAACTAATACTTGCGCTGGGACAATCTAATCAGAACAATACACCTAACACCATTCACAGAGGAGTAGCTACTTGCAATGTAAAATTCCTGACCTGCAACTGGTAATCTCCTTAGACTCTCTCTGGGTTGCCTCATTTAACTGGTTTGTTCCAGTCAGATTGTAAAGACACAAATACATTAGACTGTGGTAGGCAGAGCCAAGAAACAGGGCTTGGCTGTTGCCCTGTACAATGAGTAGCAAGAAAGTGACCCAGAAAGTTCAGGTGACTTTGAGCCAATGGGATGGAGATCCAATACTTCAATTGATGATGAACTGTTTAAGACTCAGAAGCTCTAAATACACCGGGGCGATAAGTGTCCAGCAGCCAGAGACCAACCATGACGGATAAGGAGCACCCGACGGACACGTGGAGATCGGGACCACGAGAAAAGCGTGGCCAGCGTAGACTGAATTTCCGGGTAACTCCTTTTTATCTTCATCGACCGCTAATGGAGTGCCATGTTCAAGTAGGGAGCACCCAGGTAGATAAGACTGTGAACCCAACTTCGTTTGTCTCTACAGCACCCAGATTAAAAGCAATTCCGGACTCTGAAGCAGAACACGGACATTTATCTCACGATAATACTGATCATCCGATGAATCCGACAAATCATCTGATGACTTCCTATCTGCACAAAGACTTGTCATATTCATTCTCCGACGTTCTTATTTTTCCCTTAACATGAAACTAGGCTGACACTGAATCGAATGACTGGTATCTAAATGTGGAGTAGTGCAATTCCTTTGTCACAGTCCATCTCTCTCTCTCTCACTCTCTCTCTCTCTCTCTCTCACTCTCTCTCTCTCTCTCTCTCTCTCTCTCTCACTCTCACTCTCTCTCTCTCTCTCTCTCTCTCTCTCTCTCTCTCTCTCTCTCTCTCTCTCTCTCTCTCTCTCTCTCTCTCTCTCTCTCTCTCTCTCTCTTTCTCTCACACAGACACACACACACGCGCACCCACCCCGTCTCTCTGTCTAATTAATTGTAGGTTCCATACGCTTTATTCCTAAGGACGTGAGCGTTTAGTTATGGGCAGAAACTTACAATAGACAATACGTTATATCTTAACATGTCAGCACGACTTCCAAGACAACAACAGCCTTGTAGAGTTAGGAGGCGTCAGTGCCTCAATGATAGGGCGACCAATGTTGGCGAGACTCGGAGATTTTGGCTCTTGGTCGGTCACCCTAGCCAATCACATAAAAGGGTAAAGACCAGTCGATGAGTTGACAAACGTCCTCCACATTCCGGCTACAAACAAGAGAAAATCTGCAGATATCGGAAAATCCAGTGAATGCAAACAAAACGCTCGAGGAACTCGGGAGGTCGGGCAGCATCTACTGATGTTTTTTGACCTGCTACGTTCCTCCAGCATTATCTGTGTATTACCCTTGGTTCCGGCTTTCAGCTCAGTGCTAACAACCCTCACTGGTTAAAGGAAAAACGTTAGGAAAACAACAGTGACGATATACTTCGATCCCTCTCTGCAATGGCATGGAGAGAGAATGAGATGGTGGCTCTGTTTTGCATTAACCCCAGCGCCATAACAAGCGATAAATGTAATGTCAAGCACGAATAGGTACCAAAAGTTCGAACAATTTAATCAGTTATATTTACACAGGAGTAATGAGGCAAAATCGAAAACCTATGATAAACTTAGGTACCTGACGTAGCAGCAGCACAGACAGGCGCAAAATGTCCAGCCTGGCCGTGAAGGACAAAGAGGCACCTAAACAGACACATGTTGTCAGAGAAATCACGTGTATTTCCGAGTTCAAACAATGGAATGGATTTTTCATGGATCATGGTTGCCACGGATATCACGGAAGATTCAATTCCTGTGTTGTTCTATCAACCCTATTCAACTTTCTATCATACCGCCTATGAACGAAGAAACCAAACACAAACACGAGAAATTCTGCAGATGCTGGTATACCAAAGCACACACACAAAATGCAGGAAGAAATCAGCTTGTCAGGCAGTATTGATGGAAATGAAGAACCAGTCGACGTTTAGCGCTGAGACCCTTCTTCCGAGCAATTGCAAATTATTTCCTTCTGCGCCGCGACATATTGATCTCAATAAGTGCGGTAAAGAATACTAGGATGGATGTGTCCGCAGAGCCAGATATTATCTACGCCAACCTATTGGTAGAGACAAGAAAACAGATTCACGCGTGTTGACATGGATATATAGATACTGTTTATCCAATGACTTTTTTTTTGCCTTATAAGGGTAATGGGATAATCCAGAAGAAGGCATGCCAATGAAACTCCAAAGGTTTCTTAACACGGTGAGATAACATACTCGACGACTGCTGCTCTGCCTTCTGCGACGCCTGCGAAGCGCTCCTCCGTCCACCGCTTGGGAAGTCTGATCAGTCCTCCATCCTGTTTCTGCCAGTGTGCAGGCAGAATCTGAAACAAGAGGCGGCCATAGTTAAAACCGTCCACTGTTGTTCCGGCCAATCAGCGTCTATGCAACAGGAATGTTTTAATGACCTCAGCTGGAATATCTTTCGTGATAAGGATGTCTACAAGTTCACAGAAAGGGTCACGAGCTTCACCCTAAAGTGCATCAGGGACGTTGTGCCTAAGTAATCGACCAGTGTGTATCCAAATGGCAAACCCTGAATCAACAGATCAATGCCCAATGAACACAAAGCGCGAGACGAAGAGATCGCCACAGGTAACCCCCAGCAACTCAAGAATATAGCTGTGATCTACGCAAAGTCATCAAGGCAGAGAAACGACAACACCAGGACAAGATCCACACAGACGTCTCCACAAACAACACACGCAACTTATGACAAGGTCTGCGCAACATCACAGACTTCAAAGCTAAATGCAGTGGTGCTGCGAACAGCACTGTCTCTCTCCCAGATGAGCTAAAACCTTTTACGCTCTCTTCGATGTCGCCAACACTGAGCCCCCAAGGAATGCCACCGAGGCAACCTGCAATTTGTTCATCTATGAGGCTGAAGCACGGAGGTGTTACCAACGAGTGGACAGTCGCAAGTTTGTGGGACCGGACGTCAGCTTTTGGGCGGGTATTGAGAAATGTGTGCGGCACAACTGCCTGGTGTGTTTCAAGACATGCTTATTCACCCCTTCACCCAGTTTAAAGTGCCCTCCTGCTTTAAAACATCCAACATTGTACTTATAACTTAAAAGACCAAGGTAACATTTCTGAACGACTGCCATCCTGTCGCATTCACCTCAATAATAAGCAAATGCTTTGTGAGACTGGTCAAGATCTGCAATATGCTACCCCCCACATTGCAAATCACCTACTGACACAACCTATCGACAGATAACGTACTAGCCACAGAGCTACACACCTTCCTTACACACCCGGAGAAGTGGGGTGCTTATCTGTGTAATGCTCTTCTTGGACTACAATTAAACATAAAACACCGTAATTCGCTTCAGACATAAGAAGAAGCTCAGAGACTTCGGCCTTCAGTCTGTCTTGTGCAGCTGGATTCTGGAGTTCCTGTCAGATCGCCGGCAGGGAGTAAGAGTGCACTCCCTCAGCACAGCTTTTCTGACCTTCGAGAAAGTAGTATCTCAGGGCTGTGTCTAAAGTCCTCTCCTTTACTCTCTGTACACTCTTGACTGTGTCGCCATTCATAGCTGCAATATGCTAATTAAACTTGCTGACGACACTGCATTGATAGGCCTTATCTCAACTAATAAAGAGGGAGTCTACAAAGAAGTCATCCCCCGGACAGAGTCGTATCAAGAAAACAACATCTCCCTCACTATCGCAAAAACAAAGGAACTAGATGTAGACTACAAAAGGAACGCAGACAGGACAGCCCCTATCAACCTCAATGGATCTGGGGTTTGGAGTGTGTAAAGCTTTAAGGACCTCAGGGGACTCCTCACTGAGGAACTCACTTGGGCTGTACATACCTGCTGTGTGGTGAAAAAAGCACAACAGCACCTCTTTCACTTCAGACGGTTGAAGAAGCTCGGATGAATCCCCAGATCCCAAGGACTTTCTATAGGGGCACGACGGAGAGCATACTGACTGGCTGTATCACTGCCTGGTATGGGAACTGTGCTTCCTTCAATCGCAGGACTCTGCAAAAAGTGGTGTGGACTAGAGGTGTCCCACTAGTCAGGACATCTGTGGAAGAGATCCTCCCACTAGTCAGGACACTTACAGCGAATAGTGTGTAAAAGGGCCCGAAAGTCCATTGGGGATCGGAGTCACCCAAAACCACGAACTGTTCAAGTTGCTACCATCCGGGAAACGGTACCGCAGAATAAAAGCCAGGACCAACTGACTCCTGTACAGCTTCTTCCATCAGGCCATCAGACTGATTAATCCACGCTGACACAATCACATCTCTAAACTATATTGACTGTTCTCTTTTATATCATACTGTAAATGCTATTTATTACAACTTGCTATAATTTGCACATTGCACATTCAGCCGGAGATGCAGCATAGAAATGTTTTTTACTCATGTGTGTCAAGGATATAAGAAATGAAGTCAATTCAATGAAATTCAGTCTTGCAAAAGGATCAGTGAATTGAGCAAATAATTTCCTCATGGACAGAATCTACTCACAAAGAGCACTATAAATACGGTACAATATAATGATGTTGGAGTCATTAACATGTGTTTCAAGCACTGCAACACATCAGGGAGGTGGGAGTTACCCGGATACTTGTCTTTTAGGAGGTAGGCACTGGCATTAGATTCGCTGCCTCAAATTCAGTCTGTGGTCAGGAACGAGAGGCTGTGACTGCGAGTGAGTGAGGTAGGTAGTGGGATCTAAGAGACAGTGCTGGAGGAGCCTCGGCCCTTGCGCTTGTCCAACAGTTCTGAGATTCTTGCTACCTGGGTGCATGAGAGTGTGAGTTGCAGAAAGGATGAGCAACTCAACTATGATACGTGGTCCAGGAGGCCATTAAATAGCCGGGTGAGAAGAGAAATTCCGTGGTAATTGGGGATCGTATAATCAGGGGAACAGACGAAGTTCTCTGTCGCAGGGATAGTGTCTCAAAGGCTGTGTTGCCTGCCTGATGCCCGGGTTCGGGACATCTTACCTGACCTGCAGAGGTATTTGCAGTGGGAGCGGAAAGGATCAGTTGTTATGTGGGTATCAACCAACATATGTAAAACGAAGAAAAAGATACAACTGAGGGCACTTGAGCAGTTAGCGACTAAATTAAAAAACTGAATCAAAGAGTTGGTATTCACTGGATTACTATCTGAGCCACGTGCAAATTGGCACAGGGTTAAGAAGATTAGAACGTTACATTCGTCGCCCAATGATTGGTGTTGGAGAAGTGGGTTCGAATTTATGGAAAACGCACCGCTAATGGGGAGCAGGGAGTTGTTCCATCGGGACGGGCACCACCTATACCATGATGGGATCTGGATGATAGAGAATCGCATAACTAATGCTGTGGATAAGACTTTAACTTAAATATTGGGCATGGCTGGGTTGAACATATTGGAGAAGTATGGATAAAGTGAAAGAGAAAAGTGTGGATAAAAAAGTCAAAGCAAAAGTAAAAAAAGAGAAAAGTAAGGGCGGAGTGCAGAAAAAAAAAGAGCTTAAGAGACAAAGATTATTAGATTTCAAAGACACACTGTCTATAAGGGGCACTTTATCTGAATGCCATAGTGTTCCTTAAAAGCTCAGCGAACTTGTTTCACAAATCTTTATAAAGGTATATGTCTTAGTGGGCATGATAGAAACGTGGTTGCAGGGTGGAGAGAATTGGGAACTAAATATCCAAGATAGGCAGAAAGGTAAGGGTAGAGGTGGGGTAGCGCCTAAGGATGACATCAGGGCTATAGCGAACGTAGAATTAAGATCTAAGGAACAGAATTTTTTATCCATCTCGGTAGAGCTTAGGAATAGTAAAGGGAAAACATCATTGGTGGAAGTCGTCCATTGGCCACCGAATAATAACATTACAGTTGCACAGGAAATAAATGGAGAAATATCAGAGGAATGCAAGAATGGAATGGCAGTTACCGTGGGGGACTTCCACTTGCACAAATATTGACTGAATCAAGTTGGTCAGGGCAGTCTTGAGGAGGACTTCATTTAGTGCAAACGTGATAGCTTCCTTCAACAGCAGATTACTGAACCTTTAAGGAACATAATATCTTGTTTCTGGTCCTGAGCAATGAGACACGTAAAGCTAGCAATCGTAGTTTGAGATCATCTTGTAAAGAATGACCACAGTATGATTGAGTTTCTGATATGAATGGAGGGTGCAATAGTTCGTTCTAAAACCAGGTATTATGCTTATACATGCGAGACGTCAACGGCATGAGGAAGGAGTTGGATAGGGTAGACTGCGGACACGGGCTGTACGGTGGGACGGTTGAGGAACAGTGAAATACTTTCAAAGAGATTTTTTGCGGTGCTCAACAAATGTATATTCCAGTTCAAAGCCAGGACAGTAAAGGTCGGGAGAGCCAGCCATGGGTAAATAAGGAAATAACGGAAGGCGTCAAACTCAAAGTTTGTGCTTACAAAATCGCCAAGAATAGTGGGAAACTGGAAGATTATAAAAACTTTATAAAGGAAAAATAACCATTAAGCAAACAATAAAGGAAGGGACGTCAGATTATGTAAATAAACTAGAACAAAATATAAAAGTAATATAAATGTAGAAGATTTCATACATATATAAAGAGGGAAAGGTTCGCCCTCGAGGACGGGAAGGGGGAATTGACATTGAGTAATGAGGAAATGGCTGAGGTTTTTATTGACTTTTTTCTGTCGGTTTTCACGGTGGAGGACACGTATTGCAAGGCGAAGAGAGATGATATGGATGCGATGTGAGGTGAGAACCTCGATACAACAGCTGTCACTAAAGAGGTACTGCGCAACAAACTTGTGGGCATAAAGATAGCCAAGTCCCCTAATCCTGATGAAATGTATCCCAGTGTACTGCAAGACATGTCAGAGGTTTTGGTTGATTCTTTGGTGCTAATTGACCAAGCTTCTCTGGGCTCTGAATAGGTCCCGACGGATTGGATGAGGGTGAATGTCACTCCACTGTTCATAAAAGAATGCACGCAAAAGGCTGGTAACTACAGGCCAGTTAGTTTAACATCTATAATTGGGAAAATGCTTAAGCTATCATTAAAGAAGAAATAGCGTGGAATCTAGAAAGAAATCGATCCATCAGGCAGACGCAGCATCAATTCAACAGAGGTTGGTCCAATTTGACAAACTTCCTGGAGTTATTTGTGGATATGACAAGCGCAACGTATAGTGGGGAGCAGATGGACATTATTTACTTGGATTTCGAGAAGGTTTCGATAACGTGCCAAATAAAAGAATTATCTATATGTTGGGGTAATATATTAGCCTGGATGGAGAATTCGTTAACCAATAAAAAGCTGAGAGTTGGGATACATGCGTGATTCTCTGGTTGACAATCAGTGGTGAACGGTGTGGTGTATTATATCGAAGTTTGATAATGACACTAAATTAATTTGAAAAGCGAAATGCCCAAGGGATAAGGACCGTCTGCAGAAAGGTATAGATAGGCCATGAATGGGCAAAGTTCTGGCAGATGCAGTACAATGCTGGTAAATGCGAGGTTATCCACCTTAGAAAGAAAATTGAAAATCCGATTATTATTTAAACGATAAAAGATTGTAATATGTTGCTGTGCATAAGTACTTGAGAGTGCTTGTGCATGAATTGCAAATGGTTGACTTACAGGTGTATCTGGCGATCAAGAAGACAAATGGAATGCTGGCCTACATTGCCAGAGGGTTTGAATTTAAGAGCAGGAAGATAATGCTGCAACTGTACAGGGTAATGGTGAGGCGGCATGTGGAGTACTGCGTACAGTTTTGGTCTCCTTACTAGGAAGGATATACTGGCTTTGAGGCGTTTTAGAGGAGTTTCACGGGCTTCATTCCAGAGATGAAGGGGTTAGACTATGAGGAAAGATTGAGTTGCCTGGGATTGGACTCGCTGGAATTCAGAAGGATGAAAGGAATTCTTATAATTGCGTATAACATTATTAACGAGATAGATAAGCTGAAAGCAGAAATGTTATTTCCAATGGTAGGTGAGACTAGAACTAGGGATGGCATCCTCAAGATTCGGGAGAGTAAATTAAAGTATGGAGTTGCGGAGGATCTGCTCTTCTCAGAGTGGTGAATCAGTGGAGCCTACCTCACTAAGTATATTGAAGACGATGTTGGACAGACTTTTGCATAGTAGGGGAATTGAGGTTCATGGGGAAAAGGTAGGTAGGTATGTGAGATGAGTCCATGGTCAGATGAGCCATGATGTCATTAAATGGCGGAGCAGGCTCGATGGGACAGATGGCCTATTCCTGCTCATTTTTCTTATGTTCTTATGTTATGTATATCAGGGCGCTCGATAAAGTCCAGATACGAAGGCAAGGATCATTATTTGGTCTATGAAGATACAACTGAATCCTGTCGATGAGGACTCTGTCAGTGGACCACATGCACCAATGAAGTTTCAGAAAACGGAGCAACATATAATGCAAGCTACAAAGTCAAAACTGACACCAACTGGATGCACTTGACAAGGGTTGTACAACAGGTGTTCCCAACCATGAAAAGGATCTTTGGCATAAATAAGTTTTGGAATCCTTATTCTACAGCAGAAGTGCGAGTGTACAAGCACGTGAATTTTGAGATGACTGTAAGTATTTAATGACTATAAATTCTTGCAAACTACATCAAGAGAGAAAGTATTTGTAATACGTATCCGGAAAGATATTTTCCAGTGCAGGAGATTCTGTAGGAACTGGGTAGATAGCACATTATATTTCAATAGCACTCTAAAAGAAAACAATAAATATGATAATAGTCGATTCAAATGGTACTGTATAGACTATAGATTGTAACCAGTACTTTACCAGGAATACTAGAGTCAGGAAAATGCTAGAGTCGGTTATCAAAAATTTGAGAACAGCACATTTGGAAAGAGGTGAAATCATCGGACAAAGTCAGCATGGATTTGTGAAAGGAAAATCATGTCTGACGAAACTTATGGAATTTTTTGAAGATGTAACTAGTAGAATGGATAGGGGAGAGCCAGTGAATGTGGTATATTTAGATTTTCAAAAGGCTTTTGACAACGTCCCACACAGGAGGTTCGTCTGCTAACATAAGACACACGCAATTTGGGGTATGGTATTGATGTGGATAGAGAATTGTTTGGCAGACAGGAAGCAAAGTGTGGGAGTAAACTGAACCTTTTCAGAATGGCAGGCAGTGACTAGTGGGGTACGCAAGGCTCAGTGCTGCGACCCTAGTTGTTTACAATATATATTAATGATTCAGACGAGGGAATTAAATGCAGCATCTCCATGTTTGCGGATGGCACGAAGCTGGGCGGCGGTGTTAGCTGTGAGGAGGATGCTAAGAGGATATAGGGTGACTTCGATAGGTTAGGTGAGTGGGCAAAATCATGGCAGATGCAATTTATTGTGGATAAATGTGAGGTTTATGGTTTAGACACAGTCTTTGACTTCAATGCAATAACGTACAAACACAACAAAATTTATTATAAATGTTACATGAAAGTAATGTCTCTTAGCAGTAAGACAAATATTCAATCATAGCCGTGTGATCCAGCATCATTGAACTGACTCGTTTATAGTTTCGATGAGATTCTTTTGTTTGGCGTCGCTTATGCTGAATGATGAGCAGGCATTAACAATTTCTGCGCTGCAGCATCAGTATCTCGTGCTACACACGGTCCACACTCACTCCGTCCTGCTAAAGAGAATGTCGGCGGGCTGGGAATGGGACATCGAATGCAAATCAAATAAAAGTTATCATATTCATAGTCAGCAAAAACCGTTTTCTGAAACCTGTACCCCCACTACTCCAGTTCCCCTCCCATAGTGTGTTTGTTGAAAATTAAGAGACAAACCATTCAGAATAATTGATACCAAGATTAAGGCAACCATTTTTCTGGGCCATAATTAAACAGGTCATCGGCGACAGGCAATTTGAAGAACTTCAAATGGGACCGAAAGAAATCCCTTGGAACGCATCTAATGTTGACCATTGTATTGGCAACTATAGAGCATATAACTTATGCTGGAACTTATAATTTTTGCCATACATGATTTGACTCACAAACAGTGGACAGAGTGTCGGGGTCGTGGAGAAGGTTGCCAAAGGATATTTCATAATTTAATGAAGTTGAGCTTACAGACAGAGGGATACGCGGTGGAGATCCTTTGAAATGTGGCAACGGAGAGATATAGATTGGGAACTTACATGTGACAAAGCAGACCCGGTAAATGGCATTAAGATTAGGGGCAATGGTGTGCAAAACGATATTTTCCTGAACTTATTCACTCAGGTAGACAGGTAAGGAAAGGTGTACGCCATAATTACATTCATTAGTACAACATTGACTTTAAATATAACGCCAGTAATACTGAGTTCTCCAAAATATTGTTGAGGCTTTCGTCTGAGTATTCCGTCAAGTTCTGATCGCCAGGTTACAGGAAGGATGGGGACTGTTTGGATGGAGAGCAGAAGAAGTTAACCAGTTTCTGGCATGATATATATATATATATATATAATTATTTAACAGTGGCGTCCATTAATCCATTTTAATATAGCTTCATATTACGTCGTTATTATGTACTTTCTCTATCGCTTATAACTGCAATATTATAATTCCATGAAACAGACCAATGATATTCCTCTGTCCAATACAATCTGATTCTGATGCAAACAACTGGGATGCATGGCATCCATTATAATTTGATTCACTGATAATTTGATAAATGATCCATTATAATTTGAACTTCAGGTTCCTGGGAACCACCATCTCTCAGGATCTGAAGTGGGAGCAGAACATCAGCTCCATCCTGAAGAAGGCCCAGCAGCGGATGTACTTCCTGCGGCTCTTGAGGAAATATGGTCTGCCTCAGGAATTGCTACTGCAGTTCTATACTGCAGTCATTGAGTCTGTCCTGTGCACCTCCATCACTGTGTGGTTTGGAGCCGCCAGCAAGCAGGATAGAACCAGACTACAGCGCACAGTGAGGACTGCCGAGCGCATCATTGGAGCCTCCCTGCCCTCTGTTGTGGACCTGTACTCTTCCAGGTTGAAGAAGAGGGCGGGGAACATCATAACATCATAAAGGACTCCTCCCATCCTGCGCACGAACTGTTTGAACTGTTTCCGTCTGGTAGGCGCTTCGGATTCCTCCAGACTAAGACTAACAGGCACTGGCGAAGTTTTTTCCCTGCTGCGGTCACTTTGCTGAACAGTTAACTGCCGGTTAACTGTCGGCTAACTATTTCTTGGATTGCACTACTTGTATATATAATCTATATTTTCATCTATATTTATCATCTGTTATGAGCAGAGAGACAACATCCGCCGGAAGTAAATTCCTTGTATGTGTACAGGTACATGGCGATTAAAGTCTGATTCTGATTCTGATTTGATGGTTACGACTGAGATGTCTACAAATGAGGGACATGCATTTAGTGGCAAAATGGAAATAAAAATGAGATATGCAAGGGATTTTTTTTTTGCACACAGAGAGCTGTGGGATCCAAGAATGCAGTACTAGGGAGATGGAAGCAGAGGGCACAGGACCGTTTAAGCGGATCTCAGATAGATGCATGAATATGCAATCATTATAAGAACAAGGACAATGTCCCAGGTAAACAATTAGATGCACTAAGAATCATCAACTTAGTTATTTTTCGCACAAATAAGGGCCTCTGCTGCGCTGTAACGCTCTATATTCTATGCTGAATGAATCAGCCAGAATAGGCAATAAGTCCTCGCCTCGATTATTTTCAGAACTGGTACCAAACGATATGGGAAGATTATTAGGCCATTTAGCCCATTGGGCTACGCTGCCATTTCGTCATGACATATCCATTTTCCCTCTCAGTCCCAATGTTTTGACTTCTCCCCGTATGCCTTCATGCCCAGACTAACACAGAATCTAACAAGCTCTGCCTTCAACATACACAATGACTTCCCCTCCACAGCCGCATGTGGTGACGAGTTTCACAGATTCACCACTCTCTGGCTGAAGAAATTCCTCCTCATCTCCGTTCTTTAACGTGATTCTGAGACTGAGTCCTCTGGTTTTAGACCTGCCCGCCATTTGAAGCATACTTTCCAAATGGACTCTGTCGCGGCCTTTCAATATTCGATAATTTTTAATCAAGTCACCTCTCATTCTTCTGAATTCCAGTGAATGGAAACCCAGAGCCATCGGACGCTCCTGATATGACAAAACTTTCAATCCCGGAATCATTCTCGTGAACCTCTATTGAAATCTCGACAACGTCAGCACATGCTTTCTCAAAAGGCGCTCAAATCTGCTCATATTACTCATGAGCCTCACGACCGCTTTATAAGCGCAACATTACATTCAGAGGATTGCATCCTTATCCCCTTATTCTACTGCCTGTGCGCTCAGGACTGAGTGACCAGATGCTGCTCTACCTCCATCTATCAGTGTGCAGATGGTAGCACTATAGCGGGACACATCTCAGATACCGACGAGTCGGAGAACAGGAAGAAAATAGTGAACCTAGTGATATGTTGCAATGAGAACAAAATTTCCCTCAATGTCAAACAAAATGCAGCTGCTCATTGATATCACTAATGGTATTCAGGCAGCGTATTGGAAGCATCAAGTTCCGAGGTGTGAGCATCCCCAATAGCCGATGCTCTTCCAGCCACCTTGAGGTCACAGGAAAGAACGCACTCCATCGTTTCTGTTTCCGCAGAACAATAAAGTTATTCGGCATGTACAACGCCGACTTTCCACTTTTTACCAGTATGCCATAGGAAACACTGCGTTTAGCTGCATGGCTGCTTGCCATGGCACGTGATCTACACTTGGCCACAATAAACTGTGATGTGCACATGACACAAATCGAGACTTGGACGCAGAACAGCAACGCTTCGCTGCTTGTTTGTATTCGGCCTTGCCGAAGAAATGGAACTGTCGACTCAACTGACTCTGAAGACTAGAAGGATTCGTTTTATATTTTGCATTCTTCTTTTCAGCCGCATTGCATCTCATATTTTAACATATGAGAGTTTTAGTTAGCGGCCCTGTTTTGCCTGGCGTTTATTGCTCTCATTCCCTTTCAACACTGTTCTCATTGAAGCTTGTGAACTATGAAACTGCTCCATTGTCATATCCGAACCTGGTGACACTTTCTATGGTACGAAATTCAACCTGGTCTTCAAAAAGAGGAAGAGGGGTGTACACGCACCATCCTCGTTGTTGGTTTAATATTGCAAAGGGTAAGTAACTACATGTTCATGGGCGTCAATATATCTAACTCTCTGTCCTGGGCTGAACACACGAGGAAATCATAAAGGTGGAATGCCTGGTAGTGTACCTCTTCAGATTTATAAATGTTAATTGATGACAGGGTCGCTTGCGTCCTGGATTCAAAAACGGGACTGGTAAAACATTTCAAAAAGCTCTAAATTTCTTCTCCTTGTCGTATATGCTGTTCATCTGGTTTTTGACGCACCTCCGAAGAGGATGACTTTCAGCTGAAAAGGCAACATTGTAATAAGAAATACGCTACTGTCTGTTTTTTTTGGCAACAGGGAAGATCATACTCTGTTATTCTATGTACAGACCGTTTTGTATAGTAGACGGTGTACCATTTTTTTAAAATTTTAAAATAGGCTTCTTCACTGAACCAGTCTGGATAACGTACTGTATCGCCTTTGAAACACCGTGCCTCCCTTTACTTCTGATTCTGCTGTTCAATGTTCTGACCATCAGACACAGTTTCGTGTCCAACAGGGTCCGCAGGGGACTTCGGGTGAAAAGGAAGAGAAGAATCTCAAAGATGCAGAAAAAGAAAAGCGGAAAAAAAAATCCATTATATATCTTTTCACCATCTTCGCCAGCTTTCTGGTCCTGCGTATTAAGTATGCCATTGAATTTTTATATCTGCGGATTAAAGGTGGATCTTATGTAAACGGATTAGATTTCGGAGATCGACGATACGAGATCTCCAAGACAGCGTCAACATGATTTCGAACCTGAGTTTCTGATTGAATTCCTTTATTTATGTGGTGACCCAGGCAAGTACAGAGAAGAGTTGAAGAAGACAGTGAAGTATCCCTTGTTTGTAGTTATTAGTTGTTTTAAAATATAAAAGTATACACTTTTCCGTTACCTCTGATAAATATTCATTTCCCCTTTCAATATGTTGTAATTTATAATTTTATCATTATTGATTGTAATGTTCTGCTGCCGGAAAACAATAAATTTTATGACATATTATATCTGACTCTGATTCTGAGATTATCAGATAGAAAATTTTCTACATCATCCCCACAATCTACACAGGTACAGGCTCTCAACGTCAGGTCAGCATGTCAATATTATGCATATATCATCCGAGACATGCATACAGATATTGGACAGTTGAGAACTAAGAAGCGATGTAGGAGTTATCTTTACCTGCTTTTGGCATCATTGCTAATTTGAGTGTGACTGTCTTCTCACTGGTTATCCCAGCAATTCTGGATCCTGTACGTTCTGCACCGACTCATATGGCGATTAATTTGGGGACAAGGAACCACGGCATGAAATGCGCAAATGTTTAAGAAATATAAACATGCAAAAGGCAAAAATAAATAATTCAATACTTAATGAAGAGATATTTGGACGGATACCTTGATAGGTAGATATATATATATAAACAGACAACATTAGCTCAGTAAATAAATAGATAAATAGGTGGATGCACACATAAATTAGTTAATAAATTAATTGTTATTGAACATCAGGGGTAGACTCCTTGGAAGTGAGTCTGTAGCTTGTGGAATCACTTCATTGTTGAGGAAGGTGATGTTATCCACGCTGATTCAGGAGGCTGATAGTTGAAGGGCAGTAACATCTCCTGAGACTCGCAGTGTATGCATTCAGCACCCGTTATCTACTTCCTGCAGACAGCGACGTGTGACGAACATGCTGAAACATGTCGACGTGACCGAAAGGCTGGAGGAATCCAACAGCATGTGACTTCACATATTCCCAATTTTCTACTTGTCCCCGTCATTGTCCAAATATAATAAAGATGTTGAGTGCCAAATTTAGCTCTTGTACCTATTGACGGTGGCAAATTAATGAAAAAAGTTTAAGTTGTCATCAGGCAAATCTGGGCGCGGCACACGACAGCAACGGCTTTTCGGATCTAGTACTATGTTAATTTCGTTTGCTATTCATTTAATTTTAAGGCACAATTAGGGTTTAGGGCAATGGATAACTGAGTGACTATCTACCATCGCCAGTTACTGCTGCAATACAGAGATCGCCCAAAAACAAACCTTCATAAAAATCTGCTTGTTAGATTGCGCGACCTCGGCCTGCTGAGGGAATCGGGCCTGCAGTCCTCGGAGTTGCCTGATGTCGGCGGACGGAGTTGCGGACGTCGTAAGCGATGTGCGAGGAATCGGAAACAAGGCCGGCGGGCAGGAGCCCTAGCCGGCCTGCTCTCTTGCTTTTTAATTATTCTTCATGACATGCGTGTCGAAATGATCTGAACGCTCTTCATTTCATTAATTATCACGTTATGTATTCTGCTGCAATATGATAATACTGCAGAACAGATTAAATATTTCTACAACTAATGAATACTGATACGATCGACGGTTGAAGATATTGGTGAATAAATTCATTGCTTTCAGCGCCTTGAGTAAATCGCCTGAGAGAGGATCAGCTGAACGTTTTTTCTTTCAACTGACTTCGGGCAAGAATTTTTATTTGGAATTCTTAGATGACCATGCAGGCGGTGTTCGTTGCCTTAAACTGATAAGCAAAACGGTATTTATAACATAATGTAGCGGTATTTTTGTTCACGGTCTCCTGCAGAAAGGCGTTCATGCCTTACTGCAGTGTCACAGCAGCATCAAGTTGACCAAGGCTGGTACGAATCGACAGAAAAAAAATAAAAAGCGGACAGTGCCTAGACTGTCGTTACTCACGATGAATACATTGTCAGGAAATTGTGGGACAAATCCTCCTTTTTCTTTGTGGGAATCTGGGCCAGAGTGGGAATTGCAAGCATCACTGATGCCAAGATCAATTTACTGCATAAAAGTGAAGGATGGAAGTTCCGTCTCTGATCTACAGACCAGCTGATGTTACTTGGGTTCGAGTTCAAGTTCGAGCTCAAATTTCGTTGCCGTTAAACCGCGTACCTCCAGTGCCCCGGTGCAAAACGCAGTATCAACAGTCTCACACAGCACACAGCACACACAGCAAATATGACTGAGATAGCCACAAAAATAATGGTTACAAAAATATATTATAAAGGTCAATCAAAGCAAGTGGATCGCAGACGAACACAATCGCCTTGTCTTCCAACCAATGAACACTGGAAAGCAGCACCGACAATAAATTTGTAACGAGAGATTTCTCATACTCAATGATCGATGTGAAAGAATTCAGGAAGTCGCCGGTATATTATCGAAGTAGACCAATCGGCCCCTCAAGATCTATACTCATCGTATCCTGTAAGAGCTTTACTTCACTATAATACACGGCAATCGATTTAATGCCCCGATATGCTGATTTTGTTTCTGGACTTCGTGGCATTGATTCTATCACAGATAATCTTCACGGCACGTGTAATCTCTTTATTTGTAGCTGTACCGTACTGGAACGTAGTACAATATACATTGGTGCGTTTTTACATAATATTTGCAAATTCTGCCAGGCTGCGCTAACATTCCAGACTAGACATAATTTATGCTACACACATAAAATGGTGAGAAAATGCAGTAGGCCATGCAGTATGAAGGTAAATGAGAATGACCTCGATGTTTCTGGCTGAGACCTTTCATCAACACTGGCGAAAATATGAGAAGAAACTACAAGAAGTTGGGAAGAGGGAAGTAAGACGTACAAGGTGGTAGATGGCAGGTAAAAGCGGGAGGGCGGTTGAAGGAAAGAGCTGGGAAGCTGATAGGTGAAAGAGATAGATGGCTGGAGAAGGGGTATTTTCATAGGTGAGGGAAGAAGACAATCGAAGAAAGGGAAGGGTAAGAGCACCGGAAGATCATGGGCAGGTAAGGAGATTTAACCAGAGAGGAATGGTGATGGGAGGGGTCTCAAAGTAAACCTGAATCCGATGCTGAGATTATCAATCAGAAACTTCCAGTATCATCCTCACAATCCGCATTGGTAGTCGACTTTGAAATTTAGGCAGGCCTGCATATATATCATCCTAATCATGTATGTAAGTATTCGGGATTTCGGGCCTTGGAGCCAATGTAGGAGTCGGTTCGATAGAAATGACTGTGGACTTCATGCACCATATGGTGCAGACACCTCCCTGAGTAATAAGGCACAGCTGTTACAGGAGAGCGTTCCGAGACGCTGCATGTCCATCCGATTTGGGAACAGCATACCATCGGACAGGAAGTCCCTACAAAGGATTGTGCGAACAGCCGAGAGGATAATACGGGGTTACTTACTTTCCATCAGAAACTTTTATCGGCATCGTTGCGCACGGAATCCCTTAGTATATCAAGGACCCCACTCATTCTGCCATCAGGCAGGAGACTGCGATGCATAAAACAAGAACGCAATGGTAAACAGCTTCTTGCTCCGGCCATTAAATTTCAGAACATCCTGCCACATCGCATTCGAATTGTCACCAGATAAGTTGTGGTTTGTCCTGCAATTTTGATTTGTGCACTTTGTTTGTCTATACGTAATTCATTTGTAGATTTAAATCTTACTTTTCTAAGTCGTTGTGGTTATATGTGTGTTGTGCATACTATTGTGCTTGAACAACACACAGCCATGTTCGAAGTTCCCAGTATATTTATTATGAAAGTACGTATATGTCACCATATTATACAAAGTATCTTGAGATGCATTTTCTTGCAGGCATTTGCACAAAAAATAAAGAATTCAATAGAATTTATGCAAAACGATGCCTGAGCAAACATTGAAAGACAAGCGATTTGCAATTGAGGGAAAATCGCGCAAATGCTAATTGCAAAAAAGAAATAAATAATGCTGAGTAAATGAGTTGAGGAGTCCTTGTAAGGGAGTCCATAGGTTGAAGAGTCAGTTCAGGGCAGAAATGAGTGAATTTATCCATGCTGCTTCAGGAAGCTGATGGTTGTAGGGACATAGCTGTTGAAGAACCTGTTGCTTTGACATTTCAAGCTCCTTGGTCTCCTGACAGAGGGTAGTAGCGAGAAGAGATCGTGGCCTGGCTGGTAGCGCTTCGTGAACATGGACTCTGCTTTCTTCTGGCGATGCTCTATGTAAATGTGCACAACAGTCAGAAAGAATTGCTGTTATAATCTGCGCTGTTCCCGCCACAGTTTGTTTACACTTCTGTTCCTGGTTATTGGTGTTTCACACCGTTTCACACAGTTCGGGCCTAAAGGGAGCCCTTCCTTCTGCTACTCTTTGAACGCACAAGTGACTGAATCGCATGACGATTCTGACTGCACCACCCAGAAAGTGAGAAGCAGATGAGTGTTGGTGACCAGACTTACAGTCAAAGAACAGACAGCGCTGTGAAGCCATCAGCCTTCCTGCGTCTTGTCATCAGCATCGCAAAAAAACAACATTGTTTATCTTGGGGTCGTTATTAACATGCAGATAATTAACTCACTGGGGAGTACCGAGCTTAATAAAAGATAGAACTGCAGGAAAAAAAGCAGAAACGAGATCCATTTGTGCCGAGAATATGCACGGCCCAGCAAGAGGACTGCCTTTTGCTATTTATTATCCTTTTCTTGCCATCATTGGTTTTCCACGTAAGTTGTGCAACCACGTACATCTGCTATACGTTGCCTACAGTGCTTACAGAGCGGTTTGATACCTAACTCGATTGTTTCGTTTCAGCAGCGCTGCTTGTAAGTAAGCAATTACATCTAAGATTCAAGTTGGCAAACTTGCAATGTTTAAATCAGCCTCCGATATTGATTCTCCTTGATCTTCTTTGATTGCTCTCTGAGCCATTTCTGTTTTGTCGTTGAAATCTTGCAGGTATTGCCCCAAGAAATAGAGTGACCTGAACGTATCTGTTGATATTTCATGTATAATCTTTACTTAAGTGTGTACAGTATCATAACAAATTGGCAGTAATAGATTTATAAACGTGCATGCTGCTGCAATGCATTGTTGCACATTATTCAGTATGGGAGTGAAACAATAAGGTAAATACAAAGTACGATATTATAAACTAGATTGTACTGCATACAATTAATTCAATGTTGTTTTATATTTTATGGGAGATGCAGTAAGATTCCCTTAGATCCAAAACATTATATTGCAAAACTGTATAATATGCTGCAATGGACTTAGTGGTTCGATGTGCTCATTTTCCCTGGTATTTGGAATTCTTTCTATGAGGGAGGGACTTCAGAGGGAGTGTAACCTCTACTTTCCTAGATGTACCTTACTGAAAAAACACTACAATAAATATGGCGCCTTTCCAAATGATTTTTTTTCTGCACTGCCAAGGTGCGAAAACATTCCAGATACGATTTAGCTTACGTAACACACGCTACATTCTCGAGGATCTCTGCAGGACAGGTAATAAATTTAGAAAGGAGTGTGCAGTCAACGCCAAGAACATTAATCGGGACTGGCAAAAAAGATGAAAAGTTACATCAAGAATGTGGGGGCAGCTGACGAGTATGGGAGGGGATAGGTGAAACCCGGAGAACAAAGGGGGACAAGTAAAGGCTTTTGAAGCGGATAGGCTAGAGAAGTGGGGATTTGATCGGAGCGGTTATAAGACCTCCGAGGAAAGAGAAAGGGGAGGAGTACCAGAAGCAGATAATGGGTAAGTAAGGAGATAAGGTTATATGACAGAGGGAAACGGGATTGGGAAGTTCAAGAAATTGTTGTTCATGCCATTAGGCGGCATAGAAGTTCTTGCTCATCCACCCTCAGAGGGACCTCATCGCTGCAATAGAGGAGACCATCAGATTTAGTTAATGCAGAGCCAGCTATATCAGCTATGTGAGTAGTTTAGTAACAACCCAGCGAAGCCGACATGGAGTTTCTTGGAAACAACGCTCACCTTCTGTCCCATTTCCTACGAATAATCTTGTTATTTTCTTCAAAAACGTCATTACCTCATTTAACCCTGAAGGTACAGGATGGCTGTTTTCTTTACAGCACCTCGATTAAGCGGAATTCCGGCTTCTGGAGTAGAGCCCCAACATCCATCCCACGATAATACTTATTATGGACATGGAACAATTTAAACAGATCTGTTCAATGTACTTCTGAGACAGAAAAAGATAACGATAAGAGATCATGCACAAAGTATACATGATTCTGAGTTGTTGCCCATGTTCACTGTACTTTTAAGGATAAGCCCTCATAATTAAAGACTCAGAACTAAAACTCCAATAAGCTTCCATGGACCTAATCGACACAGTCCTACGTATACTATCCAGCAATTTCAGGAATCACTCGAGTGAATGCTAGTTTCATCCTTATAGCGTAATTTATAAAAATGTAAATTCGAAATTTACGTTTGATGTCTTAAATTCACCTCATGAATGCCGATCTGAACTAAGACTTCAAACATAAATTTCGAAACGTTCTTTTTGTTCCCTTAACAGCGAACCTGGCAGCAGTTGTGGTCCTATCACGGGGAAGATGCGGTCTCTCCAAATGTGTCACGTATTACCTGGTGGCAATGGCGGTGACGGATCTGCTGGTCATTTTCACTGCCGTGATACTGAATCGAATAACTGGTATCTTTTTCGTGAACAGTTTGCTCTCCATCACTCCCGCCTGTAGTCTCAGCACAGTGCTGATTTATACCACCAGGGATTGCTCGGTGTGGTTGACGGTCGCTTTCACGTTCGACCGGTTTGTCGCTATTTGTTGTCTGGAGCTGAAAAGGAGACTTTGCAATGAGAAGTGTGCTGCTCTAGTTATATCCGTGGTCTGTTTTCTGGCAACTGTGAAGAATGTACCTTATTACTTTACATACCAGCCCTTGTATATAGTAGACGGTGTGCCCTGGTTTTGTGATATCAAACTAATCTTCTTCACTGAAGCAATCTGGATAGTGTATGATTGGTTGGACCGGCTTTTAACGCCGTGCGTCCCTTTTATTCTGATCCTGCTGTTCAATGTTATGACCATTAGACATATTTTGGTATCGAACAGAGTCCGCAGGGGACTTCGGGGTGAGAAAGAGGGGAAGAATCTCGAAGATGCAGAAACGGAAAAGCGGAAAAAATCCATGATATTACTTTTCACTATCTCCGCCAGTTTTCTGTTCCTGTGGATTACTTTGTCATTAACTTTGCATACGCGCGGATTAAAGGCGGTTCTTATATATCAGGGTTCAATTTCGGGAATCCACGCTACATTCTCCAAGAGAGCGCCAATATGCTTTCAAACCTGAGTTTCTGCACGAATTCCTTTATTTATGCTGTAACCCAGGCAAACTTCAGAGAGGAGTTAAAGAAAACACTGAAGTTTCCCATGACTGCAGTTACTAGCTGTTTTAATAAGCAAAAATAAATAAATTCTTCTGCGGGCTTTGATATTTGCTTCATTCACTTTTTTTTCTCCGTTCAATACATCGTCAGCTATAGATTTTATTACTACGAGTGTTTTGTATGCTCCGGCAAATCAACAAATTTCAAGACATTTTAAACCTGATTCTGATTCTGGGATTAGCAATTTCAACATTTCCTACGTTTGCCTCACAAACCACTTCGCCAAATCGCTTTCAAACTTATTTTAAAGGCCTGAATTTATTTTACGTATATCATCCAAATCATGAATACAGGTGTTGTAGTGTTGGGGCCCGGCAACCGATGTACGAGTTAGGTGCAGAAAAACCATCCCAGTCTTCCAAGATCCAGTGTTCACATCACGGACGAGCTCAAATCGTCCTTCTTTGCATACAAAGGAACAGCGGTGCCTTCACTTCCCAAGGGGGCAATCAATGCTTTCCTCCACCCCCAACCCTCCCCCTCCAACTCAATTGAATTTTTCAGGAGCACCACTGATTTATATTTACCTTAAGCCGGATAATTTGCATTGTACCAGACGATATTTAATTCATGAACCAGTATTTTCTTATTTATGCCTATTTCGGTTCTAGATTTAATTCGTTGAGTTTTTAAGTTGTTGAATGGTATACAGTGTTCTGCTTTACAGCGTGAATGAAGAAACATTGGCTCGTTTGGCGGTATACATGTATATAGAAAAATGAAAATAAAATTGACTTGACTTGATTTGTTTTATCACTGCCTGCTTACGGGGGTCATTGCTTATTTACGTCTGACGGCCTTGTCACCGGTTAAACCAACAATACTTGGACCTGAACATTTTGGATCAACTCATGTGGCCAATAATGTTGGAAGAGTAGAACCACGGGTCATTGAGAAATATTTACTGGGAACATACAAAGACAATGACAATGGAATATGATTTGATATGAGATGGCCGTCGCCAAATACACTCATTCACGGTATTCAATGGACTTTACAGTAAAATAATTAAATAATTAAATGAATGAATCTACTCACAAAGAATGTCTGCAAAAGAAGACAAACTATACAAATGGAAAAAAAAAAGTTAATGGTAAATAGATAGATTCATCGCTAAATAGATGGACCGATAGATAGCGAAATAGATAATTAATAATTAATCAAACAAAGCACATAAAATAGATACAAAATAGATAGATAGATAGATAGATAGATAGATAGATAGATAGATAGATAGATAGATAGATAGATAGATAGTTAGAATGATAGATAGATAGATAGATAGATAGATAGATAGATAGATAGATAGATAGATAGATAGATAGATAGATAGATAGATAGATAGATAGATAGATAGATAGATAGATAGATAGATAGATAGATAGATAGATAGATAGATAGATAGATAGATTGATTGTTGGATGGGTGTGTTAGTCCAAATATAATCAACCAGTTAAATATAGAGTTTAGCTCATGAACTATTGGTTTTCAACAACAAGAACATTATTCAATTGTCAGGAGGCAAAATGACATACGTTCACGCAATATATCATTATTGTTTTAGAACCTTGTTTTGCTCCATTTTAAATTGTGTTTCAGGCAGGACAAGGGAACCTCAACAGGTATCTGGAACGAATGGAGATAAGCTAAAATAATACTAAAGGGCATTTTTTCCACAGCGTGTCGTGGATGGCTATAAGGAACTGACTGGGTAAGCCTTAGAGGCCAGTACAATTACAACGTGTAAAAAATCATTTCGAAATGGACGTGAATATGAAAGGTTTACAGTAGGGGTTCCCAAACATGGTTGATGCTATTGGTCCATGGCATGAAAAGGTTGGTTTACAACGAAATGTCATAATAAAGAAGAAATTTAAGACACTATGAAATGCCCTGAATACTAAGAAACTTATAGGTGTGTATTATAGGCCCCTTAAAGGGGAGCAAGAATAGCAGGAGCAACTTTGTAACGAGATAGCAGATATTTGTAATAGGCGCAGGGTTGTGATTGTGGGAGATTTTAATTTTCCACACATAGACTGGAAAGCCCAGACTGTAAAAGGACTGGATGGTTTGGAGTTTGTAAAATGTGTGTAGGATAGATTTTGCAGCAATACATGGAAGTACAGACTAGAGAAGAGGCAATGTGGGATCTCCTGTTAGGGAATCAGATAGGTCAGGTGACGGAGTTATGTGATGGGGAGTACTTCAGGTCACAATGCCATTAGTTTCAATATAATTATGGAGAAGGATAGGACTGGATCCAGGTTTGAGATTTTTGATTGGAGAAAGTCTAATTTTGAGGAGATATGAAAGGATTTAGAAGGAGTCGATTAGGTCAATTTGTTTTATGGGAAGTATATAATAGAGAAATGGAGGTCATTTAAATGTGAAATTTTCATGGTACAGAAACTTTATGTTCCTTTGGGTTGAAAGGAAAGGTTAAAAGTTTGAGAGAACCATGGTTTTCAAGGGATATTGGAAACATGGTTCGGAAAAAGAGAGGTATCTACAATGAATAGAGGCAGCCTGGAGTAAATGAGCATCTCGAGGAATAAAAAGAATGTAATAAGAATATTAAAAGATATATTAAAAAAGCTAAAAGAAGATACGAGGTTGATTTGACAAGTAAGGCGAAAATCGATCCAAAGGGTATCTACAGTTATATTAATAGAAAAAAAAAGATAGTCAGGAATAAAATTGGTCCTTCAGAGAATTAGAGTGGACTATTATGTATAGAGGCAAAAGAGATGGAGGAGATTTCGAAAAACCTTTCTTCTGTATTCACTAAGTAGAAGAATATTGAATTGTGTAAGGTAAGGGAAACAAGAAGGGAAATTATGGACAGCACACCCAAAATGCTGGTCGAATACAGCAGGCCATGCAGCATCTATAAGGAGAAGCACTGTCGACGGTTCGGGCCGAGACCCATTGCCAGGACTAACTGAAAGGAAAGATACTAAGAGATCTAACCATCCTGATGAAGGGTTTCGGCCCGAAACGTCGACACTACCTCTTCCCACAGATGCTGTCTGGCATGCTGAGTTCTGCCAGCATTTCTGCCAGTGTTTTTATTTCTTTCCAGCATCTGCAGATTCACTCGTGTTGCCTAAGAGATTTGAAAGTAGTGGGGGGAGGGGTGTTTCGAAATGATAGGAGTAGATCGGAGGGGGTGGGATGAAGCTAAGAGCTGGAAAGGTGATTGGCGAAAGTGATACAGAGCTGGTGAAGGGAAAGGATCATGGGACGGGAGTCTTCGGGAGAAAGAAAGGGGAAGGGGCGAGCACCAGAGAGAGATGAAGAACAGGCAGTGATGGGTAGAAAAAGAGAAAAAAAAACTAAACATATCAGGGATGTGGTAAGAAGTAAGTTAGAGAACTTAATGTTCAAATTAATGCCCCGTTAATGCCCCTCTTACCCTTCTGATGCCATCCCTGACATATTTAGCTGTCTGTTTTTTTCTCTCTCTCTATGCCCATCACTCTGCCTATTCTCCATCTCCCCCTGGTACTCCCCCCTCCACTTTTGTTTCTCTGGAGTCCTGTCGCCCATGATCTTTCCCTTCTCCAGCTCTGTATAACTTTCGCCAATCACCTTTCCAGCTCTTAGCTTCATACAACCCCCTCTGGTCTTCTCCTATCATTTCGAATTTCCCCCTCCCCCCGCCTCTACTGTCAAATCTCTTTGTATCTTTCCGGTCAGTTTGTCCTGACAAAGGGTCTCGGCCTGAAACGTCGACAGTGCTTCTCCTGATAGATGCTGCCTGGCCTGCTGTGATCCACCAGCATTTTGTGTGTGTTGTTTGAAATTCCAGCATCTGCATATCTCCTCGTGATTGCTCTAGGAAAACTATGGAAGCTATGACGATTAAAGAGGAGGAAGTACTGGCGCTTTTAAAGAATATAAAAGTGGATAAATTTCCAGAACCTGACAGGATTTTCCCTAGGACCTTGAGGGAGGTTAGTGTCGAAGTAGCAGGGGCTCTGACAGAAATATTTCAAATGTCATTAGAATCGGGGATGGTGCTGGAGGATTGGCGTATTGCTCATGTTGTTCCATTGTTTAAAAAGGGTTCTAAGAGGAAAACCAGCAGTTATAGTCCTGTAAGTTTGACGTCAGTGGTGGGTAAATTAATGGAAAGTATTCTTAGAGGTGGTATATATAATTATCTAGATAGACAGGGTCTGATTTGGAATAGTCAACATGCAGTTGCGCATTGAAAAACCTTATTGAATTTTTTGAAGAGGTTACTCTGAAAGATGACGAGGGTAAAGCAGTGGATGTTGTCTACATGCACTTCAGTCTGGCCTTTGACAAGTTTCCACACGGATGGTTAGTTAGGTAGGTTCAATCTTTAGATATTAATATTGAAGTACTAAAATGGATTCAACAGTGGCTGCATGGGAGATGCCAGAGATTAGTGGTGGATAACTGCTTCTCAGGTTGGAGGCCAGTGGTGGAGTGACTAATGGTGTGCCTCAGGAATCTGTACGGGGTCCAATGTTGTTTGTCATTAACACGAATGATCTGGATGATGGGTGGTAAATAGGATTTGTAAGTATGTAGATGATACCAAGATAGGTGGTGTTGTGGATAACGAAGTAGATTTTTAGAGCTTGCAGAGAGATTTAGGCCAGTTAGAAGATTGGGCTGAAAGATGATAGATGGAGTTTAATGCTGATAAGTGTGAGGTGCTACATTTATCACAGATTTTCGTTTTTGCTTCATTACTCTAGTGTATATATAACAGATTAAATTGTTCGAAGTTTCGGTACCTGTTCGTGTTTGACATTACGGCATTACGGCGCTGGCGTTTAGGCAAAAGGGAGCCACCATCTGTCTCTGTCCATACCATCGCAGAGAAAGATCGAAGTATTCTTCATTGTCGTTTTCCTAACTTTTTTTTATAAACCAGTGAGGGTTGTTAGCATTGAGCTGAACGTCGGAGCCAGTAGTAATACAGCGATAATGCTGGGGGAAGGTAGCAGGCGAGGACACATCAACAGATGTGCCCGGCCTGCCGAGTTCCTCGAGCGTTTTGTTTGTATTGACTGTAGTTCCAGCATCTGCAGAATTTCTCTTGTTTCTAGCCAGGACCTGGATGACGCTGGTGCACTCTTCGACTGGTCTTTACCCTTTTATGTGATTGGGTTGGATGACCGACCAATAGCCAAAATCTCTGAGTCTCGCCGATATTGCTCTCCCCGTCATTGAGGCACGGACGCATCCAAACCCTACAAGGCTGTTGTTGTCTTGAAGGTCCTGATTGACATATAACCTGTTGTCTATTTGTCTATTGTAAATTTCTGCCCATAACTAAAGGCTCACGTCCTTAGGAATAAAAGGTATGGATTCTACAGTTAATTAGCAAAAACAAAGTAAGAGACAGAGAGAGTGAGAAAGGACAGTGATAGATAGACAGAAAGAGAGAGAAAGAGAGAGAGCAAGAGAGAGAGAGAGAGAGAGAGAGAGAGAGAGAGCGAGCGAGAGAGAGTGGGAGAGAGAGAGAGAGAGAGAGAGAGAGAGAGAGAGAGAGAGAGAGAGAGAGAGAGAGAGAGAGAGAGAGAGAGAGAGAGATCCTTCCTATTTTAACTCCCCAAAATGCATAAATTTCCTTTTCTGAATGACATTCCATTCACCATTTACTTTTTTCCCCTGTTGATGCACTTTTATCAGGAACCTTAGAAAACATTCAAATCTCTCCCTATACCGATAATGTTTTAAGAATACCAAAATTACTGTTCATTCCATTGCAATCATTCATGTATATAATGAACGATATGCCCCAGCACGGACCCTCACTCTCCAACCCTGCATTCTGAAAAACAGTCGTCAGTCTCTTACCATGAAGCACAACTTATACCCAATTGGCTCTTTCACCCAAGAAACAAATGTAATATCCTAGACAAGTCTAATGAGCGGCGCCCTTTGTAGGAACTTGCTGAAGCCCACGTAGCAACGTCTAAGGTTGTGCATAACCCCTCCATGATATTTAGATAATTAGTATCTAAACTTAATTTTATTGTTATTTTTATAAATGATAATTTATAAATTAAGGCATTTATTAATTAAGGCATTGTAAGTAATTTCGAGCTCACGTTATGTTCAGTTTTAACAGTTGAAACCTTGTCAGAAACATAACATTCTTAGTGAAATGGTTAATCAGTAATCGTGAATTTTATACTTTCCATTATCTCTTGAGAGGCGAAGTTCATTGCATGGTGACGAATTGAGTAAACCTAATTTACCATATGTTTGTTCACTGGGTATGTCTGATGTATCCGAGCAGATGGTCACATGGCAGTCACGGTGTGATTTATTTTTATATATAAGTGCCCATACCTTACATATAAGTGTCCATGTCGCCAGTGCATGCAGGCATTTGGATATTCATTGAAGATCTTTGGTTCTACTGTGGAAATGGGATATCCTGCAATTTACTACATCGCGAGTATTTACTATCCTGCACCTGCAGCAGTCGGTATTCCTGGTAAGGTACTGGTTGCTATTTGCAGTTAAGAAAAAGTAATTACATGTCTTTTAATGAAATTTACAACATATTTGAAGTAATCTGAATATTGTATAAAGGCTCTAACTTGTATGATACTTGCACAGGGATTCACACGGTTTGTAAGATTAAGTTCAACTTTGCTTTTATTGTCTTCCTATCATACCTATGCATGCAGTTAAACGAAACACCATGCATCTGGTCTGCCGAAGGTTGTAAATTTAGTTGACTTCATCTTGGTTACTTGCCTACATAGTACCTAGGATATCTTCAATGAGCGGTATCTCAAAAATGCAGTATCTACTATTAAGGAGCTCCAGCACCCAGGGCATTCCCTTTTATCATTGCTGCCATCAGGTATGAATTATGGAATCCTGAAGGCACACATTCATCAATTCTGGAACAACTTCTTCCCCTCTGCCATCCTAAACGGGCATTGAACACTGAACACTACATCAATTTTTGAATAAATATTATTTCTGTTTGTGCACGATTTTTAATCTACTCATTATACGAATAATGTAATTGATTTACTGATTTTATTTGTTATTATTACTTTTCTTCTTATATATTATGCATTGCATTGAACCCCTGCTGCTATGCTCATAAATATTACGACAGGTGCCAGTTATGACAAACCTCATTCTGATTCTGATTCTGGTTTCAAGATGCAAAACCCAGTTCATAAATTTACAAAGTCTTAGTACGGACTACGGCATAAGTTAGGCTCTGCTCTAAAAGAGATTCTCCTGAAGCACTATCATGCCGCCTTTGTGACCTCACTGTATACAGTAAATGTTCATGTACATTTGCCGCCTTCAAATGTCGCCAATTAAGTGCAATTATGCTATGTCTTCTTGATATTTCGCAATTGTTACATACGCCGATATTAATTCATAGTTCACACATAAGTACAAACCCTTTAAGATAAATAGTCTATCATTTACACAAAATAAGTATTCCGGTTGCGCCATTCATTACGTGATAATTCACACTCTTATGCATATAGTTAAATCTTTCCTTTGCGAGTTACATTCCACTCCATTGCAATATGTTAATATCATTAGGTGAAGCTGATAGTAATTCTCATCGCTATTCCACGCCCTCACTTCGGAATGTCTCATCACCTAGCTGTACTTCTACTCCCTGATTATAGCATAGATTAAGGTCTGCAACACTAGCGAAGGCCAAGAAGGTATGGACAAGGGAAGCAGAGGAGCGCTTGCAGGACTGCTTTGAATCGGTGGACAGGAGTGTATTCAGGGATTCATTTTGGATGAGTATACTGCAGCTGTTATCGACTTTATTCAAACCTGTATTATTGAGTGTTTGTCTAAGAAGACGTACTATACATTATTTCACCAAAAGCTGTGGATGAATCGGGAGGTACGTCGTCTGCTGAAGGCTGGATTTCGGGCATTTAGGTCTGACGACACGGCTTGTACCAGAAAACCAGGAATGATTTGCGGTTGGCCTTTCAAGGGCGAATAGATAATTTTGAAAAAGCTTGGAGGCAACATCAGATGTAAGACAACTCTGGGAGAGTTTGAAAGCCATTACTTTCCATAAATGGAAACCTAATAGCATGAATGACAACGATGCTTCACTACCAGATGAACTCAACGCCTTATACACCTGGGCTGATAGGAGAAAAAAATACCGCTGTGAAGATCCCTGCTGCATCTGATGACACTGTGATCTCCGGCTCATAGGCCGATGTTAGGCTGTCTTTAAAGAGAGTGAGCCCTCGCAAGGCGGAAGATCCCGTTGGAGCACCTGGTAAGGCTCTAAAAATCTGTACCAGCCAGCTGGCCGGAGTATCGAAGGGCATTTTCAACCTCACACTGCCAATGGCGGAAATTCACATTTGCCTCAAAAAGACAACAATTATACAAGTGCTGAAGAAAAATAATGTGAGCTGACTTAATGTCTAAAGGCCGGATACTTCGTTACTCAATTTGTTCTTTAGACTTGCAGCGATATTTTTATTGTTCCAATCTTATATTATTCAGGTCACTTTTTCCATTTTGTTAGAGATTTTGATTAAACAAGTCCAATCCTAAAGCAACCATACTTCAGTGGCTTGGAATACCTCCGCCCCGGCCTTGTCTTTTCCAAGAAGATGCTGGAAGGTGTACGTGTTTAGCCAGACGTATGGATATACAGAAACCATACTACTTCTGGGTACTCAGAACCCTTTCCTTGGGTACTCAAAACGTAATCTCTAAAACTGGGCGTGCTTGCAACTAAAACTTTATTTTCTGTGCGCATTTTTGTTTTTTTGCAGTGAATTTAATGGCAATCGTGATCCACTCTCGTGGAAGATGCGGTCTCTCTGAATGTATCACCCGTTACTTGATGGGAATGGCAGTATCCGATCAGATGATTGTTCTCGTTGTGGCTATAGTGGAACAGACTAATAATATCTATATTTTGTCTCGTTGGTTGCTGATCACTCCGATTTGCGCTCTGACACTGGTACTGAAGGTGCAAGCACGGACTGTTCCGTTTGGCTCACGGTTGCCTTCACCTTCGATCGGTTCATCGCAATTTGTTGTCTGAAGCTTCAGAAGAAATATTGCACCAAAAGGACAGCCACTCTAATAACAATAGCTATGGTTGTGGTGAGCTGTGCGAGATGTATTCTGTTTTACTTCGCAGTGGAGCCCTACGTCGTCATCAACCATGTTCCATGGCGTTTCACAGGTAAATCTGAATACTATACTGCATCCGTGTGGAAAGCCTATGAGTTACTTGATAATATTATAACACCACTATTACTAATCAGTTTAATTCTACGGATTAATGGGTTAACAATCTGACATATTAGAGTTGCAAATAGAGTGCGCCAAAGGCTCAGGAGCGCCACTGAGAATCGGAGGGATATAGAGTTGGAGAACCGGAGGAAGTCAATGATTCTGTTGCTCACCCTGTCAACCAATTTTATATTACTAT